>NC_087549.1:152321918-152521439 GCF_036250125.1 Pseudopipra pipra | reverse complement strand
AAATTATACCTGTTTAACAGTGCTCTGGATATCACTGAATGTAAGAAGACACATCACTTGTTGTATGATATTTGTCTCATAAAATTATTCAATTCCATTACTGGTATATATTGGCAACTGCAACTGACAATGGCAGAATTATCTTTAACCCTATAACTTGTATTTATATTATTTATATTTATACATAAACTATATATATTGCATTTTCAGAACCTGAGAACATGCAGCTCTGAACCAGGATCATGCCTTGTGATTTGAATGGAGCAGAAATGTGCCCCACTCAGGGACATGCAGTGAAGAGGTGACGGAGAGCAATTTTGGACCTCAATTCCCCATCCCTCATATTTCAAAGGAACAATAAAAACACATAATTCTTTCAAAGATGCCATAAAAGAGAAGCACATACCCAGGCTCACAGTCAACAGGGAGCCATGTATTAGCCACAATAAAAATGAAACAGCAATAATTGGCATTTTCATGGGAGCTCGAGAGAAAGGGGAAACAAAATCACACCCAGTTCTGTTCTTCAGTCACAAGAATTGAGCTCCACAACATCTCAGATGAGGAGTGACATGTAAAGGGGTTTTCTTTTTACACACTAGAAAAAATCCAGACCCACCCATCTCAATTTCTTTTCTGAGGAATCAAGAGCAGGAACTGTATGGAAGGAGACCAAAGAAAGGAATAAGCAATGCTGGATGAAGCCTCAGGTCCACAGCACTGGGCAGGATATTCAGTCATAAATACCTACAAACAGTGGGCCAACTGCAGCCTTCTGACACCCTAGAGAATCTTCCCCGTGAGAAACCAGCCCTGAACACTCCTGATTTTTAATTTTATTTTGTTTTCACGGTGCTGTGGGGTGGGATCCCCAAAAGTAGAGGTTTTGGAAGGGCAACACACTGTATAAAGAAGTTGGACTGGCACAGAACAGCATATTTGAGAGCAGTTCCAGCTGCAGGTGTGTTACACATACAGCTCCCTCTTTCTCCTTTCCAAAGTTTCTTCTGGTTTTGTTTTTTTTTTGTTGGTTTTTTTTACCTTTTCTAACATTTTATGTATTAATATTATTATTTACTAGTTGCTGTAACAAGCAGACTCTGCCATTATAAACCACAACCCAAAGTTTTATGAACCATGATGTAAGAATTCAGATTATTACTTAATCCTGCAAAAAGTGGGTTTCCTATCCCTGTGTGTGACTCCTTATCTAAATGTTTTGCTTCATGTGGTGTGAGGATAGATAAGATATAGAGACTGCCTGTAAAATAACCACAGGGTAGGAGGCAGGAGGGACCCAGCCCCCTCTCTGTGGGCAGCATAAAATGTGTGCAGTAATTAATTTATCACACATGCACTGCTCACGAGGCCCTCTTGGAATGTCCTCCCAGAGACCAAACGACATGTCATGAACCTCAAGTGGGTTTCAAGAAGATCATAAATACAAACGTGTTACAAAATAACTGCAAAATTACTAGAAAACAAACTGAAGCAACCAAACACAGAGCCAGATTGCACAAGGGATCTCAAATTCCTGTTTTACTCTTATATCACCGCAGGGGAGGATTTGATTTAAGGAGGGACAACACACAGGGGCAGAGATGGTCTTCTGCTTCCAACAGATCTCCCCCTTAAAGGGTGACTTCATTCCAAACAAACCAGCAGGACCTGGATGCATTTCAGACCCCGACAGATAAGCCACAGGTCTCACTTTCAGAGTCTTGTCATGACCCAGATTCAGCTCCAGCATTTTCTACTCCACTGCTCTACAGAAATTTGCTCAGATAAGGGGTTTATTACCAAACAAGGGCAAATTCAGGATGCATTTCATTATCCTGATGGTACCACTCCTGTTGATCTCAGCTCCCCCAAGATGCAGCAGGCACCTGAAGAGTTAAGCCAGTCACTTCAGCTGGCAGGTACAAGGGCATCCTTGATGCAGAGCTGGTGGCACAGGGGCTCTGTCCCAGGGTAACAGATGCCTCAGCTGTGCTGTTTGCAGCTGGCTGCAAGTCACAGGCTTCTGGACTCAAAATCTTCTGCATATTTAAATGGGGGACAATTTTTCTTTTTCAAGAAAAAAAAGAAAAAGAAGAAACAAAGGCCTTAGAGCCCAAGCATGCATGGTTAGAATTCTGTACTACAGCTAATAAGTCCTGGCTAATACATTCAAGCCTCTCTTCCCAAATTTAATGTGATGAATGTGTAGAAGTGCCAATTAAAGCATCCTGGAGAAATAAGTGAGTGTTCTGCTAGGGTGTTTGTGCATTCCATTTTAATGGGGTCTTGTCTGTTAACTAAGAGAGCCTAATTTTAAGTATTTCAGCTTGAAAATTCTGGGTCCTACTTCGTCTGTGACACTGGATCATAGATCACAGAATATTCTGAGTTGGGAGGGACTCAAAAGGATCACCCAGTCCAACTCCTGGCCCTGCACAGGACAGAGCCAAAAATCCCATCCTGTGCCTGAGAGTGTTGTCCAAACACTTCTTGAACACTGGTAGACTTGGTAACATGACCACTTCTCTGGGAAACCTATTCCAGTGCCCAAACACCTTCTGGGTGAGGAACCCTTTACTAATATCCAGCCACATCACAGCCTCATTGATACCTGGTTCTGAAATCTTCAACCATCCTGGATTCCCACACGTCTCAATGTCTCCTGACACCGTGTTCACCCCAGCAGGAAACCCAAATTTTGCCTCTTTGTCAGTGGTGGTTGGTGAGAGTCCCACAGTGACTGCAACACAACCTCAGAAACCTGCCTTGCTTGGCATGATAACCATGAGTTCATGCCCATGTCTTTCCCTTTATGCTATTCCTAGTAAATCAAAGGCCTCAGAAAAGGTTGTTGCTCAGTTCCAGCTGAATTTTCCCACATGAATGCCTTCCCAGGACCTGAAGTGGCCAGGGTTTCTCAGTTATTAACCTTAACAGCTTTATTTTCACCTCCCTGCTCATATCCAGACATTAATTTCTCTTCTGCTGTTCCAGTTACAGAAAGAAAAGCTGGTTCCACCACGGACACTGTTTTTACTTTTCAGGGAGTTTAGGTCCAAGCTGAGGGAGCTGGGGTTGTTTAGCCTGGAGAAGTGAAGGCTTCAGTGAGATCTCAGTAATCTTAGGAGGTCTTCCAGTGCCTAAAGGGGCTCCAAGGGAGCTGGAGAGGGACTTTGGACAAGAGCCTGGAGTGACAGGATGAGGGGGAATGGTTTCAAAGTGAAAGAGGACAGGGTTAAATATTAGGAAGAAATTCTTGGCTGTGAGAGTGGGGAGGTCCTGGCACAGGTTGCCCAGAGAAGCTGTGGCTGCCCCTGGATCCCTGGAAGTGTCCAAGGCCAGGTTGGACAGGCCTTGGAGCAACCTGGGCTAGTGGAAGGTGTCCCTGCCCATGGCAGGGGATGGGACTGGATGGTCTTTAAGGTCCCTTCCAACCCAAACCATTCCATGATTCTATGGCTGTGTGATTATTGTTCATCCCAGAGCCATCCACGTGCAATGGAATAAAAACATGCAAAATCCTCTCCACTTATTTCTGAATTGTAACATGCCCCCTCCCCAAAAAAATATAATTTGAACCCTTGGAATGGCAACATTAAATTGCAGTAACGTTCTAATTTGGTTCAGGCTGAAGTTAATAGAAAGGAGGTAGTTTCATTTTCCTTGGAGAACGATAAGATCAGAAATGGGAGCAGCTATTTTGGCTGCTTTGATTTCCCTGCTATCAGAAGGAAACATTAACACATGTAAATACTGTGTGTATTATACAAGGTGAAGAGAGAAACAGAGAAGGGATTCCTCTGCCAGGAGAGCAAATTGCTGTCATACTTAAGCTAAACAAAGATTTGAAAGCGAAATTGGTGAAACCTCTTTTATGTTGTCCCTCATGGGTTGTGCTGGGTGATTCCAATATATGTTATCTGACATTTATTTGATCCTCAGGATTACTGTGTTCAGAATTTTTACATTACACCTTTGACAACAGATAGATATTACACATATTCACACATAAAACCCCCCTCAGAATAAAAATCAGTGGTCCAAAATGCAAAAAATCAGTAGTGAGAACACAATTTTTAGATTAAAGTCATTCATACACATCCCTGTCAAATCTTTTTTTTTTTTTTCCCTGTATATTGCATTAAACCGGATTTAATTCTTCCCCTTTTTTAACTGTGTTATTTTACGATGACTTCTGGCTTCTGCCAGCTTCTGCAGCTGTCTGGTGTTTGGCTTTTTTCCCAAATCCATGAACACAGCTGGAAGATTTCCACTTCCCATTGCTCAACAACCCCAAGCCTCCCTTTGGAAGCAGCGCCGTGTAGTGGGAGCCGCCCTCAGTACAGGATGACCTGCCCTTCAGACACTGACTGTCACTCACAAGGTGTTATTTTGGATTTCATTAGCAGAGATGTGGGAAAAATCCATGGATTCAAAGGGGAAAAGAAGTTGAATTTCCATCTTTGCGGCCCCTAATTGAATAGCTGCAGAATTAATGTTGTAAAGAGTGTGAAAACCAAAGGAAAATATCATTTCTGGTACCCATCTATGGTTTAAATTCACAGAAAAAAATCCCCAAAATGTTAAAATAAAGCTGCCCAGCTGTTGGATGAGTAGAACAAATAAACTGCTGTGCAGTACAGGAGGAATAATAATGTCAGTGCAGTGCAAAAGTGAAGGCACTCATCTGATAGAGACTTGGGTGTTACAAATATCCACGTTAGAAAATCAGGAGACACTGTGTCATTCCTGGGCCATCTCTATCTGTGCTTTTCCAGAACACCCAGGGGTGTTCTCAGTTGTTATAGCAGGTACTGTTCACGGACATGGATTTTATAGGTGTGAATAATTCAGATACCAGGTCGTGTTCGAAGAAGTATGAGAGAAAAGGCAGAAAAACAGAATGTTTGATCATCAGTTCAGCACAATGAAGTGATGGCCTAAAGGCACCTTTCCCTTAGATCTCACTGATGAAATTTTGTATGCTTTGAGCTGCAAAATAGATGGAATATACCACCCAACATTTTTTTTTTTCCAGGTTAGCTGAAGGTACGAAGCTCAGAATGCCTGAAAGCCAAGTGTCCCACAGAGCTCCTTAACCCTGGGCAGATCTCCAGGCAGCTCAGAACCAGGTGCTTCTCCAAAAAAGAGGTAAACCCAGCTTCTCATATCTCACACATCTGCATTTCTAACCATCACTAACACCTGACCATCCTTAGCATTAAGTGGATTCATCTTTTCCACACCTTTTAGGGACAGGTCAGTGCAGTCTTTGACACAAACAGAACTGAGACACAAGAAGCTGCAGCTGCTCAAATCGAGCACTAAACAGGGTCAATAAGAACATTTCCCCCTCCAGCTCCCATGCCTTAGGTTACTGCTAAAACTGTGATTCAGTGATCCTGAATTGCCAGACACCTGCACTAGCTGTTAGATCAAAAAAATAAAAATAAATCTGCTGTGTTTTTTGAGCAGTAGCATAAGTCTTTAGCCATTGACCACATGGAGTAGTGCCCCCAGATCACAGAATTCTAGAATGGTTTGGGTTGGAAGGGACCTTCAAAAACAGCTCATTCCAATCTCTGCCATGGGAAGGGACACCTTCCACTAACCCAGGTTGCTCCAAGCTCTGTCCTACTTGGCCTTGGACACTTCCAGGGCTGGGGCAGCCACAGCTTCTCTGGGCAACCTGTGCCAGGGTCTCCCCACCCTCACAGGGAAGAATTTCTTCCTAATATCTAATCCTAAACTGCCCTGTTTCAGTTTAAAGCCATTCCCTCTTTTCCTATCCCTACAAGCCCTTGTCCTAATACGAGCTGTGGTTTGGACTCTCTGCTGTCTAACACAGCTTGAGATATATGTTGAAGTTCTTATTTTTCTGTAGGGGATCAACAAAATCCCTTCATTTGCCTAAACATTCACACAAAACCGTTAGAAAATTAATTTGTCTGAGGATATGGACCTTCTGTCAAATTTAGCAGAAACCACCCACAGCATTCAGGTTTTAGGGAGAGACAGACGACATGGAGGAGTAGAAAAATAAACATATAGGCATAGATGTGACGCCTTAGGGCATTAAAGGCCCTTCAGAGTGTTGCAACCCATCCCCACTAATTGCTGCCTGTCTGTATAAAATTCCTGACTCTCCCATAGCTGCTCTGCAAATGGAGAGCACCTGGGAATGCTACAGCTACAGCCAGTTATGGGATGAGTAGTAACTTCTTCAGTTTTGAGGTCAAACTTTTTAAACTGAAAATATTCAGTGAGAGCCAACAGTTATTTTAAATTAGCCTGCAGTTTGTTCACCTGGTGCTTCTTCATTAGTTCAGACATAAAATACAACATATGATGTAAAAAAGGTTTAGATTTCCCCCATCCATGTTGCTGGAAGAGGAACTAAAATGGACTGGCTTGCAGTGAAACAGCATGAGAATTTAATTTCTACTGCTGTGCAAACATGTCAAGTGTTTTGTTATGTTTTCTAAGTAATGGAGGAAATTATCATAAGTGGCTAACAGAGATCTAATAACTAAAACCAGCTCAGCCAGGGGGCAGCAGGAAAAAGAAAAAACAAAACATTTTAATATCTGTGAGGAAGTAAAAACAACTTTATACCCTTGAGCTTTAGTGTATCTCTAATCCTATCCAAGATACATTTTGCATAAGTTATCTTGCAAACCAGAAAGCCAAAGTAAAGGTCCAAAATAGTTTTAAGAGAAACGTGTGATATGCTCAGATGTGGCTATCAGGGAAAAAGAATTTAAAATAAATTAAAATCTCTGTACTTTGCCTTCCCGAAAGCACACATATCAGTAGCTCAAATTATTGACAAATTGTTTCAGGGGTCTTCAAACCAAATCAACAGCCTGCATTTAGCCCAAATAACCCCTGCATAAAACACCTTGGCCACAGATGTTGAGATGAAGAGAGACTGTGGGACCAAAATCATTTCAAAAGAGTGAGTACAAAGCAGCTGAAGTGTTTTCTTCTTATTTTCTAAAGCTCTCAGAGAATTAATAAGAATTTTGCACTCCAAAAGACGCCTACTGAGCAAGAAAAGAACATTGCAGAAATATGTAATTGTGAAGTTCAGGAACAGTAAAAAACTTCATCACTTTGAAATCCTCAACAGAATTTTTCAGTGTGCAGATATAAAATATATTGTATAGCAGTGAAGTTGGGTACTGAACATGTATGAAATCACTAAATTTCCCAACAAAAATAAAATGTGCTTGGAAGGTGTTCATTGAGACTATTTTCACTCAAAATGTTGATTATATTTACAGTCTAAGCTGTATTGATACCAAAAATCTCCCACAAGCAGCTGTAATTTGTTCATTTTTTAAAAAGGGGGAGGAGTTATAAAGTGCTCCTTTTCCATATTGTGTCTTGTTTGAAAAAAATATTTAGAAATCTGAGATTGTACAAAAAAAAGGGGGGGTTAAAATTGAGATTGGATTCTTTGAACTTGACTAGAAATAATAATTCTATCAAAAGTACTACAAAGTATTTTTAGCATGTTATTATGTGGGGAACACATTTTTCCTGTTTTCTTTAAAAGGGATCTTTTTTCCTTTTTTTTTTTTTTAAAGATCCTAAAGTATTTAATGGATGCATTTGTCATTTTTCTTAACTACAGATACGAAGATCCATTGGCATCTGCTCTCACCCACAAAAGAACATATATTCAACACTGGATTTTAAAAATGTGTTCCAGGAAAGGCAGTAAACAGGATTCTTTGTGATAACCTTACAAACCACCCTCCAAAGATGAGTCAGAAGATACTGAAAATTCAAGACAATCAGCTGGGCAAAAGTGACTTTCTGTCATCAGTTCATGATCCAGATAACATTCACAGAATACCCCACACAGCTCAATAAACATGAGGTTTCTAAAAGCTAAAGAAGCCAAAATCTAGTCTGAGACAGTTTTTGAGGACACTGCAGTAAGGAGAGTGTTAGGGGGATTTAGGATGGGTTAATCCAATCTCTAGAGGTGTCTTTCCCTGGCCACTGAGTATAGAAGAATCATGATTATATGATAATATAGGTAAATATATCAATCTGAGGCACTGGCACAGGTTGCCCAGAGAAGCTGTGTGTTCTCCATCCCTGGAAGTGTTCAAGGCCAGGTTGGACAGGGCTTGGAGCAACCTGGGCTAGTGGAAGGTAAACCTGTTGGAACTGGAGGATCTTTAAGGTCCCTTCCAACCCAAACCATTCCATGATTCTACGGTTCTAACCTGGACATCCAGCATTTAGGTGGCTAACTACTGCCCTAAGTACTTTTCCTGACTTATTTAGGGCACAACTCAGCTCCAACATGCACAGGAAAGAACAGAGGCACGTCCCATTCAGTCACGTTCTCAGTTAAGGGTAAAACTTGCATTATATGGCATGGAATAAACAGAGCACAGAGATCATCGTGTTTTAGCACAGAAGGGATTCTGTATCTCCCAAATCCACACTTCCAAGTGATTTCCACATGGAGAAAATAAACCTGAGAGGACTTTTCAGGATCTTGAGCACAGGCTACCCTGGGGTGAGGCATTCACCCTTTGCCAAGGAAGACAGGGAGGGGTTTGATGGGTTGGGTTCTGTGCCCTTGGGCACTGCAGCACTTCAGCTTTAGGGTTGAAAAATGCTTTTTAAAGGGCCTCAGAGGCTTTGATTAAGTAGCCATGTGTCCACTGCTTTGGAAAAGAAGCCCTGGAAGCCACTTTAGGCACGGTATGCTCTGCCTTGGATCAACCTTCCAACTGCTGGATGGTTCACCTGGAGGGGTTTGTGGTGTGCAACCTTGAGGCAAATATTGACCCCATATCCTCCCCCAGACAGGCTTTCAGCATTTGGATCCTCAGGGATGCCCCAATTCTTACCATAGGATGTACATTCCCTCTGAGAAGCAGTGGAGTTTTTTTTGGGATTGGGAAAAAACTGTTTATTGTAGTTATGATGAGAGGGACAGGAGGCCACATAAAAGACCAAATCCCTCATAGTGGAAGAATGCTGTAGATGGAGGATTTTTAGATAATTTTCCCCTCTCTTCCTGCCTTTTTCCTCCCACTTCCCCTTTCTCTGTATGTAGCTTTGGTTCTTCATCACAGTTATCTCTTCAAGCTGACTCCACAGGAAATCCTCTTGGGCTGCTGACTCAGCAAATCCAAGGCAGAGCAGCCCAGCAGCACATTTGCTGGAGACATGAATAATATCCCTCCAGGAGCTGGATCTTAATAGCTGAGCAACATGAAAAAAATCATAGATTCTAATTTTACCTTTTTTTTTTTTTTTTCCAGGCTCCTTTTTAAAGAAATCTTTTTATTTCCCAATTTGTTGTTTGGTTGCTCATCCAACCCTCCTCTAAGCTCATGAATACAAAACCAGCAGGGAAAAAAAAAATCATATTAATGTCCTTAAATCAGTGCTGTTATCATGTTATTGGCCTGTCACAGAAATTATTGCTACTACCACAGGGCAAAAAGTTGAACACATTTATGGAATGTAGGGCAACTATTTTCTGCTTTGTCACCTGCTGCCTTGCATTTCCAAAACCTACACAACTTGCCTGCCTGAAGAAGGAAAGTTGCAGGTTTGTGTTTGAGCATAGAACCACATGTTGGTAGAATACTGTATTTCCAGAGTGGAGGTTTTTGGCTGTCATTCATCTTTTGTGCTTAATAAGCTAAGAAACTTTCAAGACCAGGTTGGGTGGGGCTCTGAGCAACCTGGCCTAGTGGAAGGTGTTCCTGCCTGTGGCAGGGGGTTGGAATGAGATGGTCTTTAAGGTTCCTTCCAACTCAAACCATTCTCTGATTCTATGAAAAACGTTTTAAGCAGGTGTCTTTCTTTATCTCCTGCAATAGCCTGATGTGCCCAGGGTGAGATTACAAGTTCCACAGAGCACCAACACCACATCAAGGTCTCCCATCACCTTCGGGCATCTTAGACAGGAGTGTAAACACGTAGACCCGTAGATATTTCAGGTGGAGATCTCACCCTGAGGGATGTGTCACTCTCTCCCTCTCTGTAAGTACCTGTCCCACCCAGCTGACAGGATAAGGAGCATCTGGAACCTCAGATCCTAATTTTTGTGCCTCTGAAAAGCACTTGCAGTTGGTGGGTGTCGAGACCCTGCGGTTCTGCGACGCTGATTGTCTCAGGTGCTTTTTGTGATGCACCAAAATTTCTGAGCCTTCTCTTTGAAACTACTTTACCCACCATTAGACATTCTGAGACTTTGTTTTTCTATTTTAAACAAGGCTTTTAAGAGGTTGCCATATTCTGCTGATTGCTCCTCATATTAAAAAGGAAAAGCTATGACAGTATTAATATCTTGGTTAGCTGAGTTTTTATCTCCTATGGAGAACATTCCCAGCAGTTCCCTGACTATATTTGTACATATTTATATTTTCATTACATAAATAACAAGGAAGTTCCATCTAACTGTGCACTGTGTTAGAGACACCTACAGTCCTACAGAGAACTTGACTTCTCTAATAGGGTTATGAGATGCTACAAATCACCAGGCAGATAAACTCATTAAAAGCTCTCTCATTAAGTCCTGCATGGAAAAAATAGTTTCCTTAAAGAGCAGGGACCAACCCAGACATTTCTGTTGGAGCCTGAGAAGCCTCACATTTGGGCTGCAGCAGGAAATGCATTAAAAAACATTGCAGGGTTGGAAAGGAACTAGTAGAATATTGTGTCTGAATACACCATGTTTCATCTTTTAAAAATGACAGAGGCTGAAATGTGGATATTTGAACGTAGCCTGGCACTGCAAGTGACAGCTACAGATGAATAACAGAGTTCTCAGCTCTGCAGCCCATACACACCCTTAAAAGATTGAGAAATATCACCCCCTTCAGCAAACAGGGGCTGAGCAAACAGATCTACTTTCTCTCCTCACCTCTTCATGAATTGCTTAAACATAATCAGATGGAGGTTTCATCCTCTGCTCTGTGAGATGCTGCCTGTGCACACAAATCTGGATTTGCCCATCTGACTGTCACACAGGGATCACACTTCCACGTTGGTACACAAGAGGCATCACTTACACCTTTGCTTTTCTTTCTCTCTCTTTTTTTTTAAAAGGAAGTCAGTGAACACATTTCCCAGTTAATGAAATGTTACAAAGAATGTTCTGCCATTTAAGCTTAACCATATTAAAAATGAATCCACAAGAAATTCCAAATATTAGGTGAAGAAATACGTGTGATTGAATTATCCAGACAGTTAAAACACCTGCATTGCAGTTACATTTAAAATTCAGTTCATACACTAAGCCAACTTTGTGAGTCATGAAATTCATTGTTTCTCAAGTACATTTGGAACCAGACAAAGGAATGATGGTTTAGGATCCTTTCTCCTCAATAATTTTATGATGACTTTTGTTATATTTTCCAATAAAAAAAAACCCAAGCCCACTGTTATCACAGATGAAGGGAATGTAAAATCAATCAAAATGACAGTGAAAATGAGTTCAGGAGTAAAATAAGCAGGGTGAAGAAAACTGATGTGCAAATGAAAAGAGATCTCAGAACGATGGAATCCTGGAATGGTTTGGGTTGGAAGGGACCTTAAGGACTATCTCATTCCAATCCCCCTGCCCTGGGCAGGGACACCTTCCACTGGACCAGGTTGCTCAGAGCTTCATCCAAACCAAAGAAAAGAATGAGAGTGACTGAGAAGAGGTGGCCCAGCTAACAAAAATGGATTAAAGTCAGCTAAAATAGCAACATCGGTGTTTAAATCTGGGAAAACACTTAAAATGGGGGGAAAAAAATAAAGCTCAAGAATTCCTCTAAGAGGCCTAGGAGCTGTTTTCAATCCCAAGTGATTCATAAAGTGGAATACATTTAATAGGCCAATACAGAACCTGTTAAATACATGAAAAATCAACCCACCCTTAGACTCTGACAGTCAGAATTGCCTTAACATGCACATTCCTAAATATGTCTTGGCATTTTATTTTCTTGTTGTCTGTTCTGAGTCTATATTTGAAGCCACTTAGAATTTCCCTGTAATACTTTGTCCCCTTTTAGCTTTTTCTTGCCCTGTTTGTGGGTGTGGACATCAGTCTGGGGGGCTTTGGTTTCCTGTGGGTGAAATGGGGACTGTGGGTAAATCCAAAACCTGCACATCCAAGCAGATTCAGGAGCTACTGCAACCACTTTGAGGAATGGAGACATGTGCCACAAAATGAGGATCAATCCCAACATCTAAGAACAGGAGCTCTCCTTGAGGATGACTGGAGATTCCTGGAGTACCAGATGAGTTTAGAGGAAAGCAATATAAAAGCAGTTATTTTCAGGAACTTTCTGAGGGTTAGGACGACATTCAAATTTATTCTATTCAGATTTATTCTAATTTTTTTTTTTTTAAATTTATGTCCACTCCCTTGGTAGAAAATCTGAAAATCTGCATGACAAGAAAGTACCAATTTGAGGTCATTGGTACAGCACATTAGAGGTGGTTTGAAGAGAAAATGAGTGTCCCAGTGGAGAGAAACGTGTTGCCACAAGCATTGCAAAAGAGCCGCAGCAAGGGAAGAATCATAAATAACATTATATCATTCCTGAAATTTGGTCTGTCAAAAGAAATGTAGGGAATCACTAATTGCATAATTTTGCACACAAATTATGGTGCAATCTCTGCCATTGGCTTAAGTCTGACCAAGAAATATGTGTGCAAAGACACAAATTCACGTGTGGTAAAAGCTTAACTTTAGTGTCTGGATTCCTGCAAAAGACTGGAATAAAATCATATAAATAAGATCATAAACACTGCAGACACACCACACATATAAAAGCACATTTCTTCTCATTAACTCTGATTTGCTCCACAGTATTTCATTAAAGAACTGTTCTTTCCAAAAGCTGGAGCTGATCACTAATTATCCAGCTCAGCAACCACAGCTATGTCCTGAAACGTTAACAATTGGAAACTTGCTGTCCTTCTACATCTGCCAGGAAGGTCGTGCCTATGAAAGCTCTGGAGATATGTTCATTTATTTCCCTTAATTAAAAACTGCTGCCCTCTAAATAAGAAGACACCTTTTGGCTGTCTCAAGCTGGGCACCAAAAATCTTGAAATATTCAAGGTCGCCGATCCTTGAACAAAAATGTCTTTCTGCTTTTTCCATTCACGTGACCGTTTGAGTAATTTTGTTCCAGTCTGAAAAACACGCTTGGGAAACCCAGGAATTCGACTTTCCAGTTTCTCCCAGTGCAGGATGCAGCTCACCAGCACTTACATGTGAGGAAACACTGAGGCTGTGCCAGGCTTAGCTGTTAAGATGGGAACTCCTGAGAGACTGAGGCACAACAGTTGTTATTTCTGGGTCTCAAACCAGAAGCAACAAGGTGTGTTTAAATAATCTGATGTATGTTAAAAAAAACTCCCACAAACCAGTATCTGAATTTCAATAACCTTTTATAGTCAGGACTTTCATACAAGAATTACATTATTTGGATGAACACAAGTATACTACCAGTTCCAACTCTGTTCTACAGAATTTAGCTGAATTATGTTACATTTCAGGTTTTCAGTTAAATAGAGTCGACTCTAATTAAGACTCCAAAAGGAAAAAAAAGTGTATTTTTGTATGCCAAAGTAAAGACAAGCCCTGTGTGGTGACATTGTAAAAGAGAGGTCACACAATGGATACACACAAGCACGAAACTCTGTAAAAGCTCCTAAAAGATGCTCTGGTCACATCACTACCATATTAAATTGTTGTTAATTAAAAATAAAACAAAATAATTGTCAAGAATGCTTTCAAATACCTGACTAATAAAGTGCAATAACATGAGAATATCTGTATATTAAGCAATTTTAAAGCACTTGCATGGAAATTGTGGAAGGTTATTAATAAAAATGGGATGGAGGATTTGAATCCTGGTGCTATTTGTCATGGGAGAGTTTTTTGAGAAGTGATGAAAAGCACATTTATGATCAATGGTCTAGCAAAGAACTGAGTTGAAATGCGAAATGAGTTCATTATAAGGGTTATGTGCTGTTCCTCACAGCTACAAAGGGAGAAAAAACATCTTTATTCAGTGTTTTTATGGCTGTTATGTGAGGTCAGATACAGCCACAATGTGTAGGGGGGCAATGGAGAAGAACAGTTACAATCCCCAGACGTGTTAAGACTGAGTTATTAATGGAACAGTGAGTTACTGAGTAAGTAAAGACTTCTGGGGAAAATTAATCCCTGTCATCTTCAGAAAGAGTTGAATATCTTCAGAAACGTGACAAATGACTCTGAATGCCTTTAGTATCTTTAGAGGAGGGCCATTTGTATTGTTTCTTAAAATCAGTCCTCTGAAAATGGAGGCATCCAAAAGCACTGCCTGAAACATCTCAAGGTTTAGGTTTCACAGGGCTGATAGGAATCTCTAATTTTATCCCCTCTGTCAGGAAAAAAAATACTCTTAAGCCCATGGATTTGAAAGAGAACCCCCCCTTTTTTTTTAATTATTACTTTGTTTTATGTTTATTCTTGGAGAAAAATAGTGAACAAGTGCCCTTAAGGAAGGGACTTGCCCTTCTCAGGATGAGCAGTGACCACAGTCCTATTGCATTAACAAAGGAGGTTGGAAAACCTTAACCCAACATAGGAAAGACCCACATAGAAAAAGCCAGAATTGGTGTCAGCAGAAGATTCTTCACTCCTGGCCATCAGAACATGTATTTATGTCAGGAAAATACAAATAAAAACATTTTTTCCTTACCATGGGAAGCAACACGAGAGTGAAGAGGCAGATCTTCCTGGTGAGGGCCATCTTCTCTCTTAATTAACTTCAGTCAAGTTTTTCCTCGTTAACACTGTGATTAGGGCTGAAGCACAGGCTCTCTGCAGGTATTTGGGTCGAGGTCCTCACCTCAAGGCTCAGATCTCTGCAATGAAAGAGGAAAAATGTTAAAAATATGGAAACCATGAAGAGAATGAAAAAGAGATGGGCCAAAACCAGGAGAACCCAACACTCGAACTCTGAGTTGCACATATTAGAGATCAACCATCCCTGTCTGCATTGCAGCTGTTAGAGATGGTTTTGGACACCTAATTTAAAGCCAAAGGACATCCAAAGTCTGTGTGATCAATAACTTGTCTCAAAGAAACTACAGAAGAGGCCCTGTAGATGCAAAAATTCTAAACTGTACCCAAAGGAGAAGGTAGGATGGATTGTTTTGAGCCAGAAAAAGGACCTGTCTGCTTAACTTCTGAAGCTGTGATTCACCCTTCATGATTTTCAGCAGTCTTTTAAAAGTACAGCTGTCTGGGGGCTTTTCAGGAGTGTGGAGGACATGATGATTTACTCCCGGAGATCATTTGTCCAGGTAACAAAATCCATGACCAGAGTTGTTAAAACCCCACGGCTCCTTGAGAACTCAGAAATAGAGGTGCAGAGGAATGAATTGTAGTCTTAAAGATTTATCCACATAATAAGACAATTTATAACTTCATTGCTTGGTCTCTGCCAAGGAGCTGAGCAGGTGGTCAGGACCTGACATTAGTTGTGTCCTTGCCCCTCCTGCCATAACCCAGGGCTTAAAAATTCCCACTCACTCCAAATCACAAAGATTTCTCAAACAGTTTCTCATTCATGACAACCTCTCTGTTTCAGAGTCCGGCTGGATCCAAACCTCATTTAAAACACAATCCTCCCTCAAATCCTGATACCTTGGTGACACAGCAGTCTCATTTCACCTACAGTCAGGTTTTTAGCACGGAGATAAACTTTCATTTGGGAGTCAAAATTAATCAAAAAAGAAGGGTGAAGAGAAGGGGGAAGGTGTTTTAAGATTTGGATTTATTTTTTTCATTATCCTGCTTTGACTTGTAAAGAACTGAGCTGTAAAAGAACTTTTACAATCAAAGGACACTCAATTTTTATACTGACTGCGACATACTGCCAGGATATTGGAATTTAGAAAGGAGAGAGTCTTTCAATTAAAAAATAAAAAAGGAAAATTAATCTCTCCTTAAAATTTTTGGAGAACAATGGTTCATAAAATTCACTCTAAACTGATCTGTTTTCCTCCATCCTCACTTGATCAGTCACTCCTGCTCTGCCCTGGCACTGAATTTAATTACTGAACTGTGTTTCTGATGGTTTATCAAATAATGAGGGACTGATAAGATCTCAGCTGAGGAGGACAGCAAACATCCATGGTGACATTCAGCCGTGAGCATTGGGAAAAGAAGGTCACTCCATTAACACAGGCAAGAGAAAACCAGACAGAGGCATCAGCAGACATTGGATTTGAAATTGTTTCTTGATTATTTGCACTCCTGTGTGCAGGCCAGTCCAGGAAGGCCAGAGAGGGATGTGGAGGTTGAATTATGTCCTTGCATTCTGTCACTGTAGTGCATCAGAAATTTGAATTATTTGAATTCTTTAAATGCAATGAAAGGGTGGTACATGCCTGACTAAAGGTGGACAAACACCCAGGGGGAAGGTGGGAACCTTTAGAATCCACTTTTTCCATTTTTTGAAGACCCAGTTCTACTTTAACCTGGCCTTCACCAGGTTTAAAAAGCGAAGACGTTTTCCATCTCCTGTTTCATCCGAGTTTCAAAGGAACTTTTCTAAAAGAGACAACAGGAACATCTGCAAACCATTTCACTGCTTTCCTTTCACATATTGCAGGGAAAAATAAAAGAATCTACTTCATTTTTTTCCCTTCAAGGTAGTCATGGAAACCTGCATCAAATGCTGGGCTGAGGCCTTCATGTCATCCACAGAGACTCAAGTGTTTATTAGGTAATAACAACTCCCAGTTCTGTGAACTTATGACCTGAACCTGCAGCAGAACCTGTGTTTATTATTTAGCAATTCCCAGCATGCATGATATACATACATGCACAGTCCACCTATTACCAATTAAAGGCTAATTACCTTTATTACTAATTAAAGCCTAGTTATCTGTATTACCAGTTAGGTCCTTGTTATCTCTATTACCAATTAAATCCTAGTTATCTCCCAGACAGGTACTATCAGCTATGTTTTACTAGAAAAATAGACTTATTTAAAAATACAGGCAATGTTGATAAAGCATTACCATTCAGTATTGAGAAAAATAATTAAATATATTAATATAGGATTTGGAAGGGAAGCTTGAATGATCAAATTTTTCTTCTGATGTCATTGGTAGCCAAATCCTGTAATTTCATTAGGAAATTATAGATACTGATGCTTCCATGTTGCTGTTTTAGGTGCTTCTGTCGCTGTAATTAAAATTAGTGAAGTCAGAGTAGCCAACACACCTTTCAGTTATGGATGTACAGATCCACAAAATAGTCTTCAATTATCTCTGGTGAAATAGAAGAGCTTTTGAAGTGTCTGAGAATCTGAAAACCAGTTGATTGTTACTAAAATGGAATGGGCTTCAGGAGATTATTTCAAGCATGGCTGAAATACATGTTTTAGATGTTGGTAGCTTGTTAGCAGGCCCAAATTTCTTAGTTAACTCTTTTAGGCCTAGCCTCCTGTTTCAGCAGCAGAACAGGTTTTGCCAGAGCTTTTCCAACCTGCCCTTGAAGCATCCAGGATACTTCCATAAAGAATCAAGAGTAGTGTTTACAGTGGATAAATGAATTCACCTTCATAGGTGAAGAAGAATTATTTTCTTAAGTCGTTAATTGACCAAAACAAGGCTTTTTTTTTTTAAATTCTTCTTTCTGTATTTCTTTCCCCTGTCTAAAAAGGGACTCTGGGGGGCTGATGAGGACAATTGCTCCATGAGAAGCCCACAAGTGTCAAGTGCACAACATGATGTCACTCATCAACAGAACCAGATAGTGGGTCCTTTCCAAGTGTGATGTGTCTACTGCCAGGGAGGCATAAAAAACGTAATAAATCACTCCCTAAAAGAATAAAAAGTCACCATATCAAATAATGAGTAAAACTGTTACACAGCATCACGTTGGATGAATGAAAGAGGGTTTTGAGTGACTTTATAAGGCAGTTGTGAGCTGTTATTGAGAGCTCACCCAAAATAAAACATCTGGTCTGGGCTCCTTGTTGTGGTCCTCCGGGATGTGTGCCAGTGGTTTGAAAGGAAACCAATACACTGCAAAGCTGACCCACAATGGCTTAGACCACTGATGATCAGAGGGTAATTTAGCACTTAATTCATCTTCCTTCAGTGTCTACTCAGGGCCTCCCACCACATCCTTTTCCTGCACCGTGACCAAGGTACTACACGAGTGTGGAAGTCAGAAAGATTCTGACAATGTGCAGCATCAATGGAGCTTTTGCAGGCTGAATATGTTTCAGAAAAGTCAATCACTCCATGCACAGTTATTCCAGTACTTCCTAAAGACATGAAGAACATTTCCCCAGGAAGAATAAACATGGGTGGAAAATTGCTGGGTGCAAAAGTGCTGAGGGGAATACCCCAGATGTCACCAGTTGGTCTGGCCCACAGAACACTCTCATCATTCCCATTTTCTCCCCAGGAAATGGAATTCCAGAACTGTTTATGGCACAGGGTTTGATAAATGGTCATTTTAGCTTATATACGAACAGGTTAATTATCACAAAAACATCAAATGATTTGGGTTGGAAGGGACCTTAAAAATCATCTTGTTCCACCCTCTGCCATTGGCAGGGACACCTTTCACTAGCCCAGGTTGCTCCAAGCCCCATCCAACCTGGCCTTGGACACTTCCAGGGATGGGGCAGCCACAGCTTCTCTGGGCAACCTGTGCCAGGGCCTCCCTACCCTGACAGGGAAGAATTTATTCCTAAAATCTAATCTCGATCTGCCCTCCTTCTGCTTAAGGCCATTTCCCCTTGGACTTTCACTCCATGCCTTTGTGAAAAGTCCCTCTCCAGCTCCTCTGTAAGCCCCCTCTAGGCACTGGAAGGTGCTCTCAGGTCTCCCCAGAGTCTTTTACCCTTCTCCAGGATGAGCAGACCCAACTCTTTCAGCCTGAAGTCACAGGAGAGGTGTTCCAGCCCTCTGATTAACTCGGTGGCTCTCCTGAATCATCACAGGGCTGGAACTCCTTCCATTATGCAACTGATTCTTTATCTGTGTTCTTCAGGCTCTCAATACAAGGTGTGAAGCCCAGTGCATTTCATTGTTTCCCTCCTAAAACTTCCCAAATGTAGCAAGCCAGCTACATAATGTGGTGAACTGGGCATGGTGCACCTTCCTCATGTCAACCGAGAGACACTTGCCAGCAACAAGCAGAGCTGGGAAATCAACCCTTCAGTGACCTAAGACACGTCACCTACTTTTAGAAACCCAGGAGACACATGAGCTCATTGTCAAGTCTCTTTATATAGTCAACAGAGAGAAGCAGACACATGAAGAAAGCGTTTTGTCTGACCTATTTTAACTGTCTACTTTCAACTTTCGACTTCTCTCCCCCGGAGTGTAAAGCAATTCTTGACATCCACATTGTGGAGACCTAAATTTGGGCAGAATGATCCCACCTCCAATCTCTTCTGAAGTATATGGATCAGCAAGATGAAACACAAGACAGCAAAGTTCGACACTCCACGAAGGCTTGAGAAGGAATTTGGTTGTTTAGGGTGTCAAGAAATTAATGCTGACACATTTAAGGCAACAGAAAAGCTAAAAGAAGGTTTAACTGAATACCGGACAGCAAGAGCTCTGAAGTTTCCCATGGAAAATAGCCCATAAAGAGCAATCCTGTCAAGGCAGAGAAAAAGAACATCATGGTCTTTCCACTACCTCTAAGAGAGCACTTACTATTTCTCAGAGTTTAAATATTTTGGGTTGTTTTCATTTACTTAATTAGCGAATTCACTGAAATTAAAGTTTCTTCATGCATCACAGCATCTGAGCATCTGACTCTACTTTCTTTTAAAAACCAAGAGGTCCCTTTACATGTTTAACTGGAAAAGTCCCCCAAGTCCTTGTTTCCATTGCTCACGTCTGTTGTCAGTGAAAAAACAGGATTCAAAGGGTAATTATTTTAGGAGGTCTGAGAGGTGGATTTTGTCCTACAAGTGACAAAACCCTTTTCAGCTGCACGTGAATGTTTCAAGGGTCTCAGGCACAAATGCTACACCTTTTCCTGAAAGAGTTGTCAACCAACAAGCTGGATTTTTTTTCCCAGGATAGTCCAGAAGGATGGATGGAGGCTGTAGGACACCCAGCCAAGGTTCTAATGAACTGATGTGGGGATCATACCTGAAAACCATCCATTAACAAATGATACATTCAGGCAGACTCTCCTAATATCCAGTGTTTCCACTGCTCAGGAAAATTGTTGCTTTTGACTTTAGGAAACTTAAAAGGGAGCTGATCCAATGCTAGTGGCAATTTAACATGGAAATAATAGTTGAAAGAAATATATTCAGCTGCTGCCTGGCTTAAGCATTTCAGTGTTAATGAAGAACCAAGTGTCTCAGCAGTAATCTTTTTTCTGTCTGGGGGAATAGCTTTTTGATTTTTTTCCTTGCATAAAATTCAGAAAACACCTGTGAATTTCACTACAACTCCCTCTCTAAAAATGAAGATAAAAGTGTGATTAAAGTAGGAAACGGTAAATTGCAGGTGTTGTGACTCCCCTATGCAAATCAAGCCTTAGTGTTAAAATATTTTTACAGAAAGTAGGATTATCAACTTCATTTACTTCCACGAGGATTTGTGTGGGAAAGAAATCAAAGCAGTGTGGGTTTGCAAGAAGAATAACTGATAAAAGCATTCACAGAACTGGGGGTTGGAAGGACCTCTGGAGATTGTTCAGTCCAACTTCCCTGCTCAAAGCAGGGTCAGCTACAGTGGGTAACAGGTTATTCAAAACCCATTTTCAACCAATTTCTGAAGATCTCTAAATGTTAAGGCTCTCCACAACCTGTACTTGACCATTCTAACAATAATAAAGTGTTATTTATAGTTGAATTTCCTGTATATCTATGTGAGCTTGTTGCCTCTTATCAGCAGTGAGAGGAGCCTGAGTCTGCCTCCTTCCATCAAATATTCCTATACATTGAGATCCCTCAAATCTTCTCTTCTCAAGTCTAAACAGACATAGGTCCCTCAGTCTCTCCTTGTAATTCCTTATCCATCTTTGTGGCTCTTCCCAGGGCTCCCTGCAGTGTGTTTGTGTCCTCAGCAGCCCAGTCCTGGACGTGGAGCTTCAGATGTGTCTCCCCAGGGTTGAGAGGACATCCCTTGAGATGCTGCCAACGCTTTGCCTCGTGCAGTTGATGATGCTTTTGGACTTCACTGCTGCCAGGACACTTTGCTGGCTCAGGATCCACTTCATGTCCACCCAGAGCCTCAGGTCCTTCTCTGCAAAGGTGCTTTCCAGCCAGCTGATCCCCAGCCTGCCCTTGTGCACAGGATTCTTCCTCTCCCAGTGCAGGACTTTGCGTGTCTCCTTCTTGAACTTCTTGAGGTTCCTCTCTCCCTGTTTCTCAAGCCTGTCCAGTTCCCTCTGGATAACAGCAAACCCAACCACTTGGTCTATCAACCACTGCTCTTTAATCTGTGTAACCTTCAACCTTCCTGAAGGTGTCCCCTGTCCCATTATCCAGGTCATTAATGAGGACATTAAGCAGCATTGCCACATCCAAATGTCAGAGCTTTATAGTTCAGTCCAAACTACCCAGACTGTCTTAACAGTCAGTGGAGAAGATGGATCCTCAGGGAGCAATTTCTATACCCTAAAGCTTGATTCCTTAAGAGCAGGTTGGATCTTCCACCTGGTCTAGTGGAAGGTGTCCCTGCCCATGACAGAGGATTGGACTAAATGACCTTTAAAAGGTCCTTTCTAACTCAAATTATTCTGTGATTCCATGACATTATGCCTAATTTTGGACAAAGTGACTTACTCCTCTGAAAGAGTAATTTTCCCCCCTCTGTTTACTCAGGCTGATGAGGGCAAACAAAACAAATTCCATTCCCAAAGTTTGAGACACCAAAGCACTATTGTGAGTAAAACAGAGCTCTGATTTCCCTCTTTGTCACAGCCTTTTCCCACTTTCAGTACTATCTTTATTCCTTTTAACACAGCCTAGTAACTTCCATGTATGTTTTACTTCAGCTGTCCCCAACTACAATTTTGGTGGAATAGGGTTTTTTTTTATTTTCTTTTGAGTGGTTTCAATTAAATTGAAATTCCCTGAAGATGTAAGAGCACTATAATTTCTCCTTACAAAGTACACCCCTTATCACTTCTGTTTAACCTGACAGCTCTTGTATTTCCTATTTCCTAGTATCTCAAAAAAAAAAAAAATCTAAAACTATTCTAAAACAGATTTTAATGTGTTGCTCAGCCAATTCAAGAAAGATATCCAAATCTGAACTTTCTGAAGATCTGAATAATTTCTTGATTATCTGCAAATTTTGCTATCATACTGTTCATTTGCAGACCTTACCTAAGACTGGGCTGCTGTAGCTTCTTCTGGCACTCACCATTATTTTGGAGGAAGAATCACATACTCCTGGTCTTCTGTTTTGTCTTTGTTTAGGGGTTAGACACACAAAAAAAATTTTACAGCTTACAAGCTACTTATGTCACACCCGATACCCAGTAAATACACATGTACCTCTTGGTTCCCATCAAATTCATGGTTATAAGGTTGAATTTTGGTTTAGTTTTGTGTTCAAGCTGTTTCACTGCAGTCACCACCAGTCACAGAGCACACACAACAAGCTGCCATACGCCAGTAGGTGTGGAAGCTTTTTAAATTAAGGTAAATCTGTCATGTTTGGCCCACTCAGCTCTTGTGATCTCAGCTGATGCCTGCTTTTCCTCAAGGTAGAGTCCTTCTTTAGTAAAGGCAGATTTAGAAACTATTTGAAAGTCCAAATCCACTATATCCTATCCCTTCATACATGTGATCATAATGCCCAGACTTTCCTGAGCTCTGAAACTTTGTGCTCTTCTGGGACAGTGTATAAAACTAAACAACACTTCATTTTTTTTAAACAAACTCCAGTTAAAATGCCTGACTTTTATAAGTAATAAAAATCATCATGATATAACAACTCCTCTCCTTCTTATTTTGCTGCTTCACCCATACAGCTCTGATGAAACATTGAAGGTTAATGACATCTAGATTTTGGATATCTGGGTATTTTGACACTGAATGTCTGTTGGAACTGTTCCTTCAGGCTCTCTGAAAATTCAGATGGACACAAGTGGATCAATCATCTAGAGGTCAAGATTTTCTAGCTCATCTTTGCAACTAGAGCAGCTACAGACTCACGAGAGCAGAAAGTATGGAATACAATTCATAACTCCCTGGGCACAGGATTGCTATTCTTGGCAGGTTTCCCACATAACATCACCGATAAAATCCTTGCTTTGATTGACATTATTTTCCCTGTTCACTTATCTGTCAGATTTATTGTGCCCTTATGTTGTTTGTGTCCCCAGAGACCCGGGGAAACGACCTGACTTTGTGACTGAAGACCGTGGACACTCAGCTGCAGGGAAATAATTGCAAATTACCACACATTTAGGAAGCATCAGGCAAAGTAAAAAAAAAAAAAAAATTGTATGAGAAGTTTCCACCTTCGCAGCAGATCAATTATCCTTTGGAAGCATCTGCAGTATATGTGATGCTTCATAGCTAATATGAAACTAATATGGGATCATAAAGGTAACGAGGTACTGCTCCATTCCAGCAGAGCTTTAAGTGCTGCTTGGCAAGGTCCTTCAAAATTATTACTCCACAACCAGTAAAATGTGTTCTCTATCTGGCATATCAATGTTTTGCAAGAACTACTTGTTTGATTTGCTTCCCTTGACTGGTGGTCTGGGTTTTCTGCCCTGGCTGTAGGTGTAAATATTGGTTTTTTATGATTCATAGGGGCTTGTAAGCACTCTAAGATGTCCATCAACATGGCCATCAGTCCCTGCTTTGAACCTGCTCAGCACATGTTGAGCAGACATCTATCACAGGCACAGGAAAGAGGAAGAGCAGGAAAATGCAGCTCTGGACCACAGCCTTTTATTCCCATTGTCTCTGAAGATCATCCCAAGAGCAACACTTCTATGGTACTTTCCAACCCACTCCTTAACTCAAAATACTATGTTTACTGGAATGTGGTGCCACTCTTAACACCCTTAATTAACTCTCTTGATGTGCTGAGCTGATTATCTTGGGATCAAGCTGTCATTGCTCCCCAGACATAAGCCAGTCTCTGTGCAAGGTGCTCTCAGCTGGAAGGAAACACCAAGGGGATCTTAAAGAAGACATTCCACTATTTAGGACAGGCAGACTCCAGAGGAGTGTCTCTGGTGCTGGTGATGGACCCAGGGCCAAGACACAGTCTCTGAGCTCCAGCAACAGCACAAGCACCTCTTATCACCCCTGGGAAACAATTCTACCCTTCCTGTCTGAAAGCAGGACAAAAGTAATAAAATAAGCAATGAAAGGGATTTATCTGTTGATTTGGAAGGTGAGAAATACAATGAGCAGCTGCCTGATGCCAAATGAATAAATATGTGATGGTGTGAAGAAAACAGCCTGATATAACCTTGCTATTGAGAAAAGAGTGCTTGGAAGAGTGGGAAAATTGCCAAGGTAATCTGAGAGGATGATCAAATGATCTTTCTTTGCCTCATATGTATAATTCCTTATTTTCCAAGGCAAAGTCAGAGGCATTCTGAATACAACAGCTCCTACTTCCCTGAGCATTCTGAGTTGGCAACCTGTGCTATGCCCCAGATGAATATCCACCATCCTCCTCCACACTTCTAACCAACAACATAGAAAGCTTTCATGGGCCAAACTTCAGCCCATCTTGATAAAAATAAAAAAAAATAAAAAAAAGAACAATATGTTTCTCAATTTCTTGCTGGGTAGAGAAAAAGATACCCCTGTTATTGTGATTCCCCAAGTGCATATTGTCCAGTTCTCAAGGAAATGTATCCCACGACAGACCAGGCACTACAATCCTGTCTCTTCCATCTTTAGGGAGGTGAAAATCTCTTTTTTTTTTTGTTTTCTTTTTTTTATGACAATGCCTTTTTTTTAACAGTTTCACTCTATTACATTGAAAGATAAAGCTAGGTCACTGCATGGGCACGAGGAAATTGCATAATTCCTTTTTTTTCCTCCATGCTCCTTTCCTATTTTCCTCCTTTTCTGTTGCATCTCTTACAGCCTGAGCTCCCCCAGCTGTGTTCCATCTCGTGGTTAATGAACTCATTACATTTGGACAATATTAGGACCTTCCACAGCACGTATTCTTGCAGCAGCAGGGATGGAAATTCAAGTCACATAAATTTGGCTGTCTGAAAGTGAAACATCTCTATCCAAGCTATTTTCTCTCAGCTCCATCCACAGTGAAGGAATAATGAGCAAGTCACCTCAGCAGCACATGGCTTTGCCTTGCTCTGGGACAAAGTGCTACTCATCTTGGCACAGCAAGAGCTAATAAAGCAGAAAACAGTTTGATTAGCTCAGGAGAGTCTGTGTTGAGTAGGCACAGCCCTGAGAATAGCAGAAGTATTAAAAAAAAAGGAGGAAGAAAAGCAGTTGAAATCAAAATCAGCTTTGGGACAAGACGTTAAGCTGGGAATTAGAAGAAAACTTTGAACTCTCAGCAGAACAAAAGCCCTGAAAATGCCTCCCAGAGAGAGGAGGATGGTAAAAAAAACACTTAGAATTTTGAGAGGACGTGAATATTTTGTAAACTGATTCCTCTGACACGTGGAATTTTGCAGTGCTAATAGTTAGAGGTTTCCGAACACATGGGCTCTGACTCGGAACTGGATCCCATCCAGTCGCCTTAAAGCACGGAGTAAACTCATGTCTCTGCAAGGAGGAAAAGTGCATTGAGGAAAGTGGAATATGTTCTTGGCCCTTCCTGCTCCCAGTAATCTGGAGGCTGTGAAGGTTCCAGAGCTTTTCTTGGTGGTGGAGGATGGCAGTGATGGCAGCTGAGACACGTGGACAGACACGAGGAGTTCAGGCCTCAGTAGAAAAGCTCTGAACTTCCAGGTAATAAGTGACAGGACCAGAGAAATGGCCCCAGGTTGTGACACAGGAGATTTAGACTGGATATTAGGAAAAATGTCTTCAGTGAAAGGGTGGTCAGGCATTGGAACAGGCTGCCCAGGGCAGTGGTGGAATCACCACCCCTGGAGGTGTTCCAAAGGTGTGGGGATGTGGCACCTGAGGACAGGTTTTAGTGGTGAACGTGGTGGCACTGAGTTCATGGTTGGACTCGATGGTCTTGGAGGTCTTTCCCAACCCAAATAATTCTATGATTATGATAGTTCCCACTCATGCAAAAGACAGTCCAAATTTCCTTCTTTTGGTCTGACACAGAAAAAAAAATGAGTCTAGAAAAAATATTGTGTGACTCTTTCTTTCTTTCTTCCTTTCTTTCTTCTTTTTCTTTCTTTCTTTCTTTTTTTCTTGCTTTCTTTCTTCTTCCTTTCTTTCTTCCTTCCCTTCTTTTTTCCTTTCTTCCTTCCTTCCTTTTTCTTTCTTTCTTTCTCTTTTTCCTTTTCTTTCTTTGTTTCCTTCTTTCCTTCCTTCTTTCCTTCCTCCTTCCTTCCTTCCTTTACTTCCTTTCAGTAGGTTACAAAGCCAAGCCCTTTGCACTCTACCTCATGAAGCAATGTCATATTAAATGACATGGTGACAATTGCAGACAATCCCAACCCTCTGAGCCCTCTCTTTTAGTTTGTCTCTAGGTAGTTTGTTTTATGAAAAATCTGTAACTCCAAATAACTCTGGTAGCATTTCAAAATTATTTCACATTATAAAACTAAGTTTTAGGTTACCAGAGTTCAGAACACTGATGATGTCTTAGCTGAGGTCATATTTTGGGGTGCCCAGTACCTTAAAAGAGTGTGAATGCCCATGACTTACAGCAGTGAAGCCTCATATGGTGATTGCTTTTTAAAAACCAAAATCTAGATAATGTAAATATTCAGCTTAATTCATAAACCACTGCTTCACTGTCACTTTAAATTAAGTAGCTCCACTACTTCTAGAAGAGAAAAGTAAATATAAATGAACTGAAGTGATTAGTTCCCACAGAATCATCTTTTCACCCTGTGATTAAAAGTTGTTATTTCTATAGTCGTCTTCATGATCTGCTCATGGATTTCCAGATGAGAGTTCTAGAAGATAAGCTGGCAAAAGGGTACCCTATAAGGTGGCAAAATATGTTCCTAAGGGAATACCTAGGAAAGTCAGAGCAATGCAAGATCAAAACAGTTTAATATAAACATACAAGCACATGCAAAATTTGAGATATTATGTGTTCTCTTATTTTATTAATTCGAGAGGTGTCAAAAAACCCCAGAACTAAAGCCATCAAAACACAACAAGAAGAGATCAGGTGTATCCATTGTAACACAATATAATTAATTCTGTGGAACTCAAATTTCCTTCAATCTTATCTACAGCAGTTCTGTGACCAGGAGTCAACGGGAACTATAAAAAGGGGGTAATTTTCCTCTGTTGGATGTGGCTGTTGAGGTGAAACCTGGAAATCCTGATTATGGGTATTAAGACGTTTGATGATGAAGTTTATAAATTGACAGGATGGTCACTGGATCAGATGCAGCCCAACTTGGGATGATTCACATTTTCCTTTAGGAATCACGTGGAACTGGAATATCCCTTGTGGCCCAGAAAACAACCAAAATGTTGTTCCTCTCCATTGGATAGCTTTGTCATTTTGTCATCATGTATTCCCAGTAAAACCTAGGATTCTAAAGATGTAAATTCAATCAACCTGAAATCCTCCTCTTCTCCAAAATGCCCACTGCTCTGTTTTAATTGGGTTGACTCATGTTTCAAAGACACAGCGAAAATCCTCTCTCCCCACGGGTGGTCCTTCAGAGCCTTGGGTGAGAGTTCTCTCATTAAAATTGTACTTCTAAAACTGAGCTAATTTCTACAGATTCCTTGGATAGTCCCTGAGACACAATCAGCACAACCCACAGAGTTCAGAGCATATGTTAGATTATCCTAAATTATGTTTTTCAAAGCAGCAGATTAATTATGCCCTATTTCTATATATTTTCCATCAGGAAGGAGGGAGAGAATGAGGGGAAAAAAGTGATAGAATTGAGACAGACACACAGCATTAAAAGGTTCAGTCCAAACAAACTTTGCCAAAGCTACACTCAGCTGATTAGCAGCATCTTATAGTGGGCAGCAAATTAAGGTCAAATCATATGAAGTGTGTAGTAACAGGTTTTTTATTGCTGCTGGAGGCTCCTCCCTTTACTTTCCTCACATCAGATCAAGTCTAAATTCTGTTCAGGTCTTCATTCACACCCATCCTGTTTTAATATGCAATTGAAGCTCAGCTGAAATGACACTGAAAAAACACCATCATCATCATGTGTCTTTCAAATGCTTTGGGGATGAAGCTCTGACCCTCTAGAAACCCTTTAGGACAAAGGATTTTGCCCCAAGATTTCACAATTTCACCAGAGTGTATAATAGCATTCTATTATTTTATTCTATTCTATTATTATAAATTCTCCAATATTCCCCTACTTCCTTGGATGCTCTATGGAGAGGATTTATCCTAAGATTTTAAAATACCTCCAAGAACAGTGCTGCAGGCACAGCTTCACAAGTTGGTTTCTCACAGAAACACAGGATCTGCCCATCCTGGTCAGCCTTTGAGAAAAACTTTTGAAAACAATGGGAACATTTCCTAATATCAAATCTAAAGAAAAGCAAGCTAAGAAAGACAAAGCTTTATTGATCTCCAGCTCAGCAGCCTCCAGAGGATGGAATCTATTAAGACAAGAACTAAAGGTGTTCCAAAGCCTTCATTTCTGCAGGGCTGCATTATTAATGACCCTCATGGCTGCAGGTGGCCCAGAGCTACATGCAAGGAGCCTCTCTGGGTTTTCTCATCCCAAAAGACAACTAAAGAGAGGATTAAAGGTGAACCAGAACAACAAAATAAAGGAGAGACCACCAGTGGTACGCGAGAGTCAGCAAAACCTGGGGCAAAGTTTAATGGTTCATCTGTGCATTGGTAACCTTGGAGACATCCATGGTTTTACACACAAAAGCAATCCTAGGAATTAGGAACTGGTAGCACAGAATAACTCTGAGTTATCTTCACATAATTCCTGGCTCATCCCAGTCTGGTGATCTGGCATCTCAAAGTCTTTTGTGTTGTCCCTTGGGGATGCATTCTGCACCCAAGACCAGCTTTCGTTGGAGGCACTGGCCAAAAAAAACACCACCAAAAAATAAACCCTATAAAAACCAAACCTTCTGCATGCAGTAGAAAAGGTGAATTCACATTTTATGGTATTTCTTTCCTCACATCCCAGAGTTCATGTCTGTCCCTGGGGTTTGTTGCCAGCTGGAGTTGATGAGGCATGGGATGAGTTTGTGTGTTTTTCTG
Organism: Pseudopipra pipra; assembly: GCF_036250125.1. Taxonomy (NCBI): domain Eukaryota; kingdom Metazoa; phylum Chordata; class Aves; order Passeriformes; family Pipridae; genus Pseudopipra; species Pseudopipra pipra. The sequence continues at coordinate 152,492,093 of NC_087549.1, read as the reverse complement.
AAACCTGTGTCTCACTGGGGAGATCAAGGCAGGGACACAAAGGAAAGGAAGGGAATGATCTTCCCTCAGTAAATAAAACTAAATGTCTGATAACCTGAAATCAGCACAGTGTGAGGCTGTTTTGGACAGGCAGAATAAATTTTGTGATGGAGTCTGGGTAGGTTGGTACACAGAGGACTCTCCAGGGCACAGCTTGGCTGCCATTAACATGACCAAAGAACTGGATATTTTATTGAGCATTGTTTTATTCGGGAACAGCCATGAAATGAAAACTCTGCGTGAGGCAGAGAATAATTTTTTCCAAAAATATTTTGCACATTTTGGGTGTGTGCAGGTCTCCCACTTAGACAAAACCAAAAGTTTGTGGCATGGATTCAGATGTCCTTTGGGTTGTTTAATTTCATCTAGAATTGCTTGACTCTAAGTGTTTACAAAATCTTCCTTGATGGGCCATAACCACAGGTTTTACAGAAATAATTCTGGCTCATATTCTGCACAGGAGTGGTAGTATTCTGTGTTATCTACGAGACAGCAATGGAAATAAACATAATTTTAAATCAAAATAATTTTAAATCAAAATAACATGAAAATAACTCTTCTAAAAAACCAAACCAAACCAAAACACAACAAAAAAAAATCCCAAACCCAACCCAAACATTAAGGCTTACAGGTCATAAATTTGTAGGTGAATAAATCCTAATAGCTATTCGGTGACAGTCATCCAGCTCCAATCCAAAAGACCATCACCAGCACCTCTCTAAAACGGAAATTCATCTGTTTTTCTTTTTCCCTTGCCTTTTTGATGTGTTTTCCAAAGCAAACCAAATGCCCCAGTTTGCTCACACATGTAGGGACCTCCTGAAGACAATCTACATCTCTGAAGACAAAAGTAGCAGCTTCTGCTGAGTGACTTGAGTGAGAAATGAGGACACTGAGTACTTCCCATCTAGGTGGCTTCAGTATTACAGGCACACACAGGATTAATTTAGCTCTGAGTACCAACTGTACCTCCTCTTATCACTATTATAAGGAATAACACAACATTCTCTTTTTCACTCTTTCAGGATGCTTTCCTTTCAACTCTTTTAAGTTATTAGTGCTTGTTTGCATTAGCAGAAAGATAGTTGAAATTTCTGCATGTAAGAACATGTGAATTCCTTCCTTGTGCTGACCCTCTGGAGAAATGAGTTGTCCAGCACTGTAAATAAACCCACAGGAGTGCTCTGAAAGACTGCCAGTTCTTCACACCTGTATTAGGCTGTGGACATCTCTCTCCCCAGCTGTAGCCATGCTGAAAAGAACATTAATCCCAGTCAGCTTGGAGACACTAATCCTTGCTGCTCTGCCTCCCATCTGCCCGACGTAGGAGCATTGCCTAACCCAATTTACTCCAGATAAACTGGATTAGCTTCAATATTGGGCAAATTTAGATTAGGTATTAGGAAGGAATTCTTCCCTGGGAAGGTGGTGAAGCCCTGGCACAGGTTATCCAGAGAAGTTGTGGCTGTCCCATCCCTGGAAGTGTCCAAGATCAGCTTGGATGGGGCTTGAAGCAACCTGGGCTAGTGGAAGGTGTCCCTGCCGTGACGAGGGCATTGGAACGAGATGATCTTTAAAGTCCATTCCAACCCAAACCACTCTTTGTTTCTCCAGTTCTGTGATTCTGCGATAAAATAAGGCTTTGCTAACAGGGCCAGTGGGATTGGATTCAGGGAATACTCTCCCTAAACCTGAATCTTCTTAAACTTGAATCTGCTCAGCAGCAGATTCAGGAGGTGGTGATGAGATGATGGAGTTGGTTGGAATGATGGTGTCTTCAGGCAATTTCAGGGTTGCAAAACAACTGCACAGACTTCAGACTTCAAAACTCATAAGCCCAAGGTTTACAACACAACTGTTTGGGTTTTTTCCCTTTTTCTTCTAAGGACTATTCCTTATTTCTGATGTTCATAATTTTAACCAGAAAATGGTAGATTCATTTTGCCATTCTTGACAGAGCAGGTGAAAACTGGGCTTAGTAATGCACACATTCTAATTTTCTGACTAGAAACATTTTTCAGGGAAAAAAAAATGGAACAAATTCTCCTGCTATATCATTTGCCATTTAATTGATATGTTGGTGTCACACAAACGGTGCATTGTCAGTTCAATTCGTTCAACTCTTGTTGTGCTACTTGTTTTCACCCCTCCTTACTTCCCCCTTCCCCAATACATAACCAATATATCATTTTGCATCCCATGTGGGATTTCTCTGCTCTAACCTAGTAAATCTTTTAATTCCTAATTTGCTATTCTGCTCTAATAGATTCACCCATGAAAGAGCCTGGAAGGCTGAAGCTGAGAAAAATCACTTTCATTTTCTCAGCTACTTCTGAGTGGTTTAAATGTAAAATACACATGCAGTGCACAGTTTGGGATCTCAGATTTTTATCATCCAAGCGTTGCAGAACTGAGTCAAACCTGATCAGGTTTTTGATGAAAGGATAAAGATTCAAGTCTAGGCTGGAACCACTTAATAATGGTGAGATACAGAAAAAAAAGTAGTTGCATAACAGCAAGGAACAGTTCACGAGAGAGGCTGAAATTTGGCTCCAAATCACTGGTGGGAAATGTGGATATCAGCACAACTTGTCCAAAGCAGGGCTTAGAGATTAATTAACCTTGCTGTTTAGTTATCAGGGATTGCCATTTGAATTACTGATTCAAATCAAAGTGCTAAAATAGTGAATGGACAATCTATATTTAATCATAAATACTATTTCTGTTTGTCATTTACATTTTTAGCTTCCCCCCCCCAAAAAAAGAAAGGTTGATTGACAAGTGATTTGGGAGACAGGGTTTGAAAATTCTTTTTTATGACTGGGGAATGTATTTCAGGAAGATTTTAAATGGATACATATATCCTAATTTCTTTTTTTAAGTTCATTTTGCCATATTGGTCCAAGCCATATGGTTCATTCTGATTTACTTTTTAGCAATTCATAATTTAATTATGAATTACTGTCTAAGAATTGAGGAGGAATTAAAAACACATTTGGAAATGCACACAGAGAATGCTTTAAGCCCCTCAGCTCTGCATGAGGAAGGAAAAACAAAGTTCCTCATGACATTGAATTTTATTTATAATTATGTGGTGTCCTGAACAAGGGAAGTATCATGTGGTGTTACTGAACTGACTGTACTGCTCCTGGTCAAAGAGTTCTTCCCAGCTAATTATTAGCATTAAAATTATAAGCAGAGATATTTTAATCTCTTTCTACTGTTAATAAAAAAAGCCTGACACCCCCATTGCATGAATCATATTTTGACTTCAGTCACTTATTTGGTTAAAGAGGAAGCTTATAGTAACTGCTCTCCTAATTCAGATATGATAATAGAGTTTGCAATTTTTTTTCCATTAGCACATTGTGACCTCTAAAGGTTCTCCCAGCTTCCAAACTGCACATTATTTGTGATGGTTTCAGTCAGCCTTGTTTTCCTGGAAATCAAAGCTGAATTCCTCTGATTGTGCTCAGGGGCTTTAATTGTCAGGATGCAGAGTGGGTGTTCGTCCTACAGGGTTTCTTCAGCAAAGACTAAAAAAAATTAGTCTTGTTGCTACAGCAGTCCCATTCTGCAGCTAATTCCAGGTCACAGCAGTCCCATTCTGCAGCTAATTCCAGGTCATCCCCTTGAAGGGATGTCCCATCCCTGGAAGTGTTCAAGACCTGGCTGGAATGGGGCTCTGAGCTACCTGGAAGTTGTCCCTGCCCATGACAGGGGGTTGGAACAAGATGTTCTTTGAGGTCCCTTCCAACCCATTCTCTAGGATTCTATGATAATTTCTGCTTTCCCCACAAATCAGGTTTCAAAATTTCTTTTCAAAATTTACTGTGAATGGTGACAAATATGAAGGCTGAAGACTTTTGAGAGATTTGTCTCTCAAGAATAATTTCAAGTTTTAGTTGTTTTTGTGGTTTTTTTTTCCATTTCACTTCCCAAATCTCTCCTGTTACAAGCCTAATTTTGGGATTGGTGAGTACCTTCCACAGGAGTGGGGTTGGCTTTAAGGTGTACCCACCCTCTCTGCCTCACAGCAGGGAGAACCTCTCAGCTTGCTACCATTTACTAGACACATTAGAATCCTCCAAGATCTCTTCCTTCGGCTCCCACAGTGTCTGTGGATTTAAAAATGCCAACAGCACTAAGACAGACAGACCCTTATTATAATAAAATAAATCTGATGTGCCAATGTGAGCTACAAAAGAGAGAAGAAAACAACTCAGAAAGGAAAAATACCCTTCTGAAGAGAAGTGCCAGTTGTACTCCGACTTCTGAACATCTCTCGAGCACTGAAAACAGACGTGAAGAAAATGCTCTAAAATTGTTCCTGTTGTTATTGTCACTAAGGAAACAACTTCCCAGGAATCTGCAAGTTGAGTGTACAGACACTTTGATGTGCAGCCAACTCTCTCTTCCAACACACTTCCCAGCTCTCTGGTGAGGCAGGTCTGTCCACCAAGGGAGATCTCTCCTCTCTCCCTCAGCTGAGTCCTGACTTCACGTGGGGGTTGAACTCTGATGCTCCAGAAAAGCCCTAATCCAGACTTGCCACAACATGAGATATCAAAGCACGGAGTCATGACTAAGCCAAGGGATTTTGCCTTAAGATACTCCTCTCTGAATCCAACAGTGCTGCCAGGAGAGCTAGAATAGCACAGGAGCTTGGGAATGTGGGAGGCACGAGGCAGAATTCTCTCTCTCTGCTCGTTTGTGGTGCTTTTTTTCAGCCACACACACCCCCCCCACACACACACACAATAATTGAGATGTGTGCTGGGTTTGGATTGAGGCAAACAGGATGTGTACAAGTTGTTCAACCCCTTCAGCCCTTCAAATAGAGTGACCACCTGCAAACTGCCTATTGGGAATGATGCATGAGATTTGGTAACCCCTGCATTGAGCCCAGGCATTGTTAAGAAGAAGACTAGTTGACCTGTCTGCAAACCCATTCAAAATGCCACACAAGTAGTTTAACATTCATTTAGTAATAATTTAATAACAGGTTAGTGACCAAATTCCAGAAGTCCAGGATGTTCTCTAGTGGTGCAGTTCTCTGCCTGAGCACAGCCAATGTATTCCACAGTTACAGAGTCCCTTATACCACAAGGAACTTGATAAATAACATCTTCTGCTGAAAAACATTCAAACAGGAGCATGCCTGCAGATATCCTCTGTCTGCAGTTCTGCTGCAGACTAAGAAGCAGAGAGTGGCTAAATAAATAGAAAAGAGACACAGCACAGAACAGGCAGCGACTAAGGAGCAGAAGTATTTGTTTAATTGCTGGAGACTAAGCCAAGGCTGAAAGAAAAGGGGCCAAAAAGAGCACATGGAAAGGCTTTACTAATATAAAATCATTTCAGAGCATTTGAGCTTTGAAAATATTTTCTTGTTATCATGGACAGGTGTCCATGTCAGACTCGACTTCCTAAGGCTCCTTGGGTGTGCCAAGGAGGGCTTATGTACGTTTATCCAAGAACCAGAACATCAGAACATCTCCCTGTAGACAAGTTTACTCCTGGTATGTCCCTAACTCTGTGCAGGATACTCCTATTTCCCATCCCCTTGTGTAAAAGGTAATCTGGCACTCTGTAACTCTCCTTTGTGAGGCCTCTGGACTAAAAATGCTTAAAAGGTCTAAAAGCAAAGCTGTTCTGTCCAAGTAAACAGCTGGACCATGGTGAATCCATCTGTCAATGGCACCAATTCAATAACCAGGGAGCAATCCTCTCCCAAGGAAAAAAATCTCTGTGTCCAGCCAGCCAGGAGCCTTTGCTTTTATGTTAAATCCATCACCCACCTTTGGATCAAAAGTGATTTCTCAGCTACTTGTTTGTGAGCAAGAAGGAGCTCAGGGCAGTGAGCTGAGCAGCCAACAACCATCAGTGGTTGTTTCATAGAGGGGGCAAGGAAAAGAAATGGTTTTGATGTTATAAAACACATCAGGTCTGGGACCTTCCTTGGCCTTGAGGTCAAGTCACATGTGATCACTTTTACTCACTCTGCTGAACTGTTTACCACCAGTTAGATTTGTCTCATCCAAACTGTCTGTGAGATCAATCTCTGGGCCATGACGTTCCCTGAGAGTTGGTTGCAACTGTCCCATTTGCCTTATTCATTAAATATTTACACTATTTATTAAATATTGCATAGAGAGCGACACTTTTGGAAACCAGATTCTCCCAGGTTACTGCAGACTGTTGCTGTTCCCCTCCCTTTGGAGCAGTGTAAATGATTATCTGCTTTCCTAACCATTCCCGGCCTCATTGGTATTCCTGACAGAGCCAAGGAAATGCACCACTGCCGAAGAGATCTCAGTGAAAACGCTTTCTTCCCATCCAGGGAGATTCATTTTATCTCGAAGAGACAACAGAAATTTCTGTCACTGTGTGTTGCAGAGATAAAAAGGCACATTGCAGACAGAACCCAAGCAGTTCATAAATGTTTGACGACGAGTCTGTGCCTGTCAGAGCACACGAGAACTCTGACGTGAGCTTTCCTCAGATAATTCCTTAACTACCAATTTAGGATAATGACAGCGATACTTTTAAGAAACCCTTTGGGAGTAGAGTAAGTATTCTCTTTTAAATCCTATATAAATCTGTGAAGGAAATATTTTGATCGTTTATTTTTTGCTTTCAGTCTATTAACTGCGGTGTCCCATCCTCGCCATGGAAGGCCTTTGTTTTGTGAAGGAGAGTTAAGAGAGTGTTTTACAAATCAAAGTGGATCTTCTTCCAGCAACTTCAGAGAGATACTTTGTGAACATTTATAGATAACCAACTCATCCCAGAATCCTGTAATGGATAGTGGAGGGGAAAAAAAAAAAGCTATTTTGGGGTACAAGACATCTGAATGATTTAAAATTTTTCCCTCAGGGAAAAAAAATTGAACTTTATATTCTCATGCTCCTTAGATATATTGTAGAAATTTATATCTATGTAGATATGATGGAGAGAGTCTGTTTACAAGGGCATGTAGTGACCAGACAAGGGAGAATGGTTTAAACTGAAAGAGAATAGGTTTAGACTGAAAATTAGGAAGAAATTCTTCCCTGTGAGGGTGGTGAGCCCCTGGCACAGGTTGCCCAGAGAAGCTGTGGCTGCCCCATCTCTGGAAGTGTCCAAAGCCGGGTTGGACAGGGCTTGGAGCAACCTGGGCTAGTGGAAGGTGTCCCTGCCCATGGCAGGGGGGTGGAATGAGCTGATCTTTAAGGTCCCTTCAAATCCAGGCCACTCTACGATTCTATGATATAAATATCTTACAGAAACCTATCTAAACTGTAACTCTCCAGGTGTCTCGTGCAGGGTGTTGTGCTTTTGCAATGGAACTTCATTGGTGTTGAAGGCACATGCTGAGTAAATCAACAAATGAACAAACAAGTTTCAGTATTTAGGCTGATTTGTCTAAATTATTTATTTTTAAAAAGTTCAAAGAACGTTGGTAGAATATTTGCTAAGAGACATATTGAGAAATCAGGATCATGTCTCGTTTATTCAATGGTACTGTAGCAAGGCCAAGTTGCAACAAGCAGGAAGAACATACCTGACAAACATTTCAGCATTGCTGACACAAATAACATGATTCCTCCCCTCACCTCATTGCCCAGCACTGCACAGGAGCTCTTCCAAAGCTGCTCACAGGAAATTAAAAGGGAAAACTCAAAACAGCAGGTGGAGCAATGTGCAGGTCACCCTGCTTTGTATTGTAACTCCTGGGTCACTGAAGACAGTAGTCCACTGATAGAGACTATAAAGAATAAGGTGTGGGATCATATAGAGCATTTTGTAAAGCCAGCCATGAAAATACAGAGCTGCCAGTCATGGAGCTCATCTTAATGTTGGAAGAGTCTTAATCCCTACCGGACAAAGAGGAAGCACAGCAAAGAAGGATACTTAATGATAACAGCACATGGGGGAGTGGAAAGTACTTGAAGGAACGTGAATTCACTCTTTTGCCCATTGGATTATTAAATGGACTGTCAAATCACTATGGATTATTTTGCTGAGAGTGGAAGAGTTTATATCTTAGAGATGAGAACTTTATGGAATGCTTAGGGCAGCTTTAGGTGATGTCACTTCTCTACTGGGTTCAATTCAGAACCCATTAGATTTTTATTTGTTCATGTTCCCTGACATCAGTAATTTTTCTTAGCCTTATTTATCTTAGAGGAGCAAAAATTGCCACAAAGGTTAATACAATCCTCAGAAGTGCTGAAAATCAAGGCAGGAGGATGTTGGGAAAACATTCTGATCTGGGTATCTCCACCAGCCAAGGAAGCAAAGTCTTGAGATGCATTTTGAGGAAAGATGGAGATTATTATTTTCTTTAGTAAGAAAAGAAATTCTTGGAGATTATTACCTTCTTTTATCAGAGAGTGGCGAGGCCCTGGAACAAGTTGCCCAGAGAAGCTGTGGCTGCCCCATCTCTGCAAGTGTCCAAGGCCAGGTTGGATGGGGTTTGGAGCCACCTGGGATAGCAGAAGGTGTCCCTGCCCATGTCAGGGGGTTGGAATGGGCCCTTTGCAACTCAAACCATTCTGTGACTCCATGATTCCATGATTCTATGATTCTGTGTTGAGGACACTTGCAGAGATGTGAAACAAGGGAGGCTCAGCCATCTCCAAGTCTTTCCTCTTCCTTTTTGTCATTCCTGATGCAAATGCTCTTCCTGGACATTTCTGTACAGACTGGGATCTCTGGTCTGTTCTTCTACCTGTTGCAGGCTAAAATAGACACTGGGATCCTAAAGCTGGTGATTTTCCTGTCACACAGAACTAGCAGCACAGCAGGATGATGCATTTTGGACACAGCAGAGGTTATAGAAAAATTCTGCATGTTGGAACCAGCCTGCGAATCACAACCTGTAACGTTTTGGGTTAAAGCTCTCAGAGCTGATTTAAAAAATGCAAGTTTGAACAAGCTGCTAAAGAGAGTGATATGGATTAGCTTGGCCATGCTCTGAGACACACCTGCATATTCCTTCCAATCTGGCCAGTTTACATGGAATGGGGAGATCTGTTCACTTTTTTCTTGGATCATCTTGTCTGGCTTTCCTGGCTCTTCCACAGCACTCACTGCCCAGAATTCCCCCATAGTTAATGGAGGTAAAAAGGATGTCCAATTCACGTGAATTATTTGAGAAACCTAGTCTGGGATCAAAATAATTGAAATCTGGATTCCACAGATTTCATTGTTGCAAAGGCAACATTCAATAAATGCCTTTTAATCCCACCCAGAAATCTGCACACATAAAAACATTGTATTTTAGAGCAAGTACTTAGAGGAGAAACAAAAGGGAAATTATATAAAATTATATATGATTGCCAGAAAATTCAGACAACCTCTGTTTAAATGAAAGTGTTTTTCAATTTAGACATTATGGTATATGACATGCAGCAGGCAATAATCTGTCAGTTCATGAAGAATAATATCAAGTGAGAGTTTCTCCAGCCAGCGAAGAAATGAACAGTGTGTCAATGTTCACGTGAACTTCTTTCTCACCTTTTAAGAAAATAGCCATGACTTCCAAATTATCTAAGTTGTCCAGTTGAGCTTTCCCATTGTTGTTTTAATACCCACATTTTTAATGACATTTCACACACTGATCTTCTGGCTGTGAATAGATTTGGCAACGGGTCACATCCATGGTACTGCATAATGCAGCAGTGGTGGACATGAAACCACTGCAAAATATGCATAATCTATTTATTGAAGTTTGTCTCAGAAGGTCTTTGGAAGTAGTGAAGCAGTTAATTATGCCCTTGTTGTTCTAATTCAGTAGGGACAGTGGGAAGGAAAGCAAGAGGTCAATTTAGTGAGACAATAAAGTCAAAAGGGAGACTCTTAGTCTGGACAATCCATTTTTATTTTTGCTAGGAAGATGTGAGATTTGTTTTGCCAGATGAAGATGCTACAGGTAAAGTGGATTCTGGAAAGTAAACAGAAACTTTTTTCTTTCAGGGAGAGTTTCATCAGAGGTTTTTCCAAACTGATGCACACAAATCTCCCCAGAAGAGTTTGAGATGCTCCATCTATCAGAATGACATTAAACCCTGGTGTTTTGAAACTCTGAATAGGTCATGTTTTGCTTTAATCACCTTGGAGCCACCTCTATGATTTGTGGAGACAGAGAAAATGCCAGAAAAATGAAAGCAGACGAAAGCAACACAAACCTTCACCAAAGAAAGTGTGTGGTTGACAGTCTTCATTCAAAAAAGGAGAGTTTGGAGAAACTGAAACAATCAGGTTGTAAAGGCAACAGCACTTTTGGATCTGGACAAAAGGTCTTTTTGCATTAAAAATGCTAAATTCCAGGGAACCCACATCTCAAGGTAGCTGGGAAAAGGACTCTCAAGGAAAAACTCCAGACTGAAGCTGGTGAATGACAAACATTCAAAGAATCCAGTTCTTCCTCTTCCTAGAAGGAGAGAGCAAGCTGAGCAACAAAAGAATTGTGTCTTGGACACCCAAAATGTCAGGATGAAGTCAGAATATTCAGCCAAGCTGTCAGAGGAAACTGAAGTCAGATCATAGGTGTGAATCCAGCACATCTGCTGTGGATTGACCTTTTCCTCTGCTTGAGATTAAGATGACAGTGATGCACAGATGAAGGGAGAATGGTGAGGTATCAGGGCAGAGCCAGCATGGACCAGTGAGTTGTGCAAGGAAACAGGCTGAGAACAATTCAGTGTGAATTAAATAGGGAGAAACACACCCCCTGGATTATTCAAGCACGGGATAACCAGGAGCTGCCTGTGGCAGCTGAATCTGGAGAAAGGCAAATGCAGTCTCAAGGTTGTCTCAGGAAATGTCCAAGAATGATTTGCAGCCAAATAGATATACATGCAATGTAGTAATTCAGTAATTCTTCTCTGGCCCAGTATCTTTCCTGTGATCCTGAGACAGCAACACAAAAGGGTATTTCCAAGCCCTGCACATATAAAAATCAAATAACTCTTTGTGTGCGTGGTAAGAGCACCGTGTCCAAGATTTGATCAGTCTCATTCTAAACCATCAGGAGGGATCAGAAACCCAGGACAGAATTCAGACTGCAGATTAAACCATCTTAGTGGTATTTATTGAAGACTTGTTAGGCTAAAGAGCTACAGAGCTCAGTCTATAATAGATAAATGTATTTATCTGTATTGACTGGGCACTGGCCAGGGGCCAGAATCAGTAGCCTAAACGCTGGTGTTTGGTGCACCAATACCCCAGGGGATTTAACCTGCCCTCACACAGAGGGGAAATGATGTGCTGTAGATAAACATCATGCCTACAGATCCCTAATGGGTGTTAGATACCCCAGAGGATTTCAAAAGACACTTAACACCTATGTTTAAGTGACTGAATCACGTCTTAAATCTCCTTTTACTATAACAGGAGTTTCTGTACTTGGGTACAGGTAGACACATCAAAACCCACACCTGTCTTTAGGTGTCTTGATCTGTGAGCTGAATCCCATTTCTGGTCAGCTTGATAGAAAAATATCTTAGCAAAAGAGACCTGCAAGTCTTCCATACAGAGGAAAGGGAATGAGCTGAATACCAGAGGTGAATATCTGTCAGGGGCACACTTGCTGGGGGAACCACAAAGGCCCTGACATGCTTTTCTTCTCCTCTTCTGAATAAAACTCAGACTTTGGTAGCCTGTGAAGGCTCTTTGCTATCACCATTATTACAACATCCAGCTGTGGTACAAAGAACAAGTCAGAGAACAAAAAGCTGGAGAATACAGAGCAGTGTCCAGAGGCTTGAACACTGCAGAGAAACAACTTCCACATGGCTGATATTGGCTTTTCATGCTGCTCTCTCTGCAGCCACCAAGAGCTGCTCTGTAATGAAGTTTGTTCCAGCTGTTCACCCACTGCCTGTAATCATCTCTAACTGACCCATTCAGCAGCACAAAAAGCCCATCCAAGCTGTCAAACTCCACGCAACCCCAGTGAATGAGTGTGGCTTGTGGCATCTGAGGCTGCAGTGGCAGCTGTGACACATTCCCAGCCTTAGTCATGAAGAGCTTGAGCATCTGCAGGATTTCGGATGCTCTCTCATCTCCTCTGCATCTTAAGCTGGAGCACAAAACTCCTGGAAGGGATCCAAAGATCCAGCTCTCTAAACCACAGGAAATGAGTAACTTTACTAACTTTAACTTGGGTCTTTATATAATGCACTTGTGCTGGCTTCTTTAGAGAGTTTGTTTCTAGGCCAAGAGAGAAAGTTCTGTTGTGTGTCCAAAATCTTAGATGCACACTAAGCCCAAGCTCCTATTTGGCTTTTGGTACTAATTATATCAATTTAAGAATTTAGATACGTATAAAATGTCATTATAAAAATATTTCTTTTTAAAAGGAAATGCTTTATACTTATGACCATGAACATGCCATTTTATATTTTTGCTAGAAATAAAAAAAAACTTCTGTAAACCTACTGCAAAAATGGGACAGTAAGAACAGAAACAAAAATGTTGTGAGTTAATAAAGTCTTTCCATTCCAGGAAAAGGAATTAATAGTTAAGGATCTCTTAGCTATTTTCAACTCCCTTTCCAAATATATATAATTTCTTTCTGCTGCAGGGAAATGTATCTCTTACAACTTTAACTCCAGCCTACATATCACTGTGTTCGGAGAGGTTTATGTTTTTATTTTTTTTTTACATTATTTGGATTTCAGCAAACAATTTTAAAGGCCATAATTAAGGAGGAAGGTGTTAATTAAATCTATTTATCAGTGGACTTTGTTAGCTTAGGACAGAGGGTGAATGTGTTAAAATAAAAAAAGCATTTAGCCATTGATATATGGCAAAAAGCTGGCTTTTAGGTCACCTAGTTCTAAGCATCACAAGTGCTCCAAGCTGGTTAAAATGTATTTCACAAGGTGCCAACCCTAAGCTAATGAGGTCTGGTCAGCATTCATCTCCGTCTTCGTGCAACTTCCAGCCCCCCATTCACAAGCAGGAGATATTAGATGAGATCTGGAGGTTTGCACAGCTCCTGGCTGGCTCAGAGAACAGGCAGGGGGGGTTTGCATCTGCCTGCAGAAAATCCTGTGGCTGTCCTGGATGTCTCCCCGGGGTGATGCTTCCCCACCTGTTCACAAAATTACACATGAGCTTCAGTTGGCAAATCCCTCTTAGTAATTGGACAGAAGGAGGAAGTGTCAATACACTAAGGAAGCCTCTGAGGTTTAAAAAAATCAATGAATCATTAAAAAAAAAAAAAAGACAACTAGATAGGAGGTTGCCTGGACATGTGGCATGAATTCTCCAACAGCTGAGTCTGCCCTTCATTGAGTAAAGGGAAAATGTGGGTGAGGAAAATGTGGGGTCCCCCACAGAGATCTTGAGCTTTTCATAAAACTCACCACCTATCACAGTTTGCTATTCCCATGAGCTGGCAAAATATTACCAGCCTTCCCCTCTGAGCAAAGATGGGAGCAAGAGATGAATCCCACTCCATGGAGATGCCTCTGAGACACCATGGAAGGATCCACCTCACTGGTTGTGGATGTGTCTCTGAGTCAGCTGCTGCAAGAACATCCATGGGGTGACTCATCTGACCCACTTCAGGCTGGGATGAACCCCCCTCCTCACTTCCAATACAGGGAATTAGGGGGATTGGTTTGGATGTGACCATTTAGTTTTCAGATGCTTAAGTGAGAGTAGATGAACATTATCCAGGCAGCCAAACATTCCTGAATGAGAAAGCCTTCCTCTTCATGAAGTGCCAAGGACCATTGAGGGCCAAGTTTTCACCTTGAGAAAGAGGAAATTTTTACCCCTCCACTACTCAAAGATGGACTTGATGATACACCTACTGTCCAGCAATTAAAAGCTTCATCCAATCAGGTTTCCCTTCAATAAAGAGTTTTTCCTTAATAATCTTCACAGAATCAGATGGGATAATATACTCTCGCTTGCAGTGAGAGAAAGAATCAAAACGTGCCTCGTTCTGAGGAACAAATGAATAAAAATAAAAAATCTGGGCTATTAACCCACCACACAGATTAAAACAGCTCTTCCTGCCCTAACTCTCAGCTCCATTTAGCAAACCAACAAATCATAGATAACAGACTATAATTATCCTTCCATTTGCAGCTCCTGAGCAATCGTGACCCAGCCATCTCTAATGGGGTGCAAAAGCCACTCTGGCTGAGGCTTCTTGGGAAATGCCTCAACACTGGATGGACAAACCTACAAACAGATGTGGCAGATGTTTAATGTTGTATGTTCAGTAAGGAGCTCTTGGGCTTCAATATCCCCAATGTGTTATAAAATAAATTATTATTGCTGTTGCCATAACTATTATTAAGAAGAATTCGACCATATACATATTTATCCCCCCTTTCTGTCAGTTTTAGAGTGAAGTATGAATTGCATTAACAAAAATTAGAATTGCTGAGTTAATTTGTTGGGTTTTGGTGTTTGTTCTCTTTTTTAAAAAGGGCATTAAGCAGAGGTCACACCTTTTAAAACTTGTTTTAAAATAACATGGCAATTAAATGGATCAGAGCAGTTTCAGAGCATAATCCTACCTTAAGCCATCCAAGAGTAAAATATGACACCTGAATGAGCAGGGATGAGACTTTCAGGATGTCTCCAGGGCAGATTAATGTCAGATGCAAATCAGCTCATTCCATGGGGTGATTATCTCAGAAGAATTTGTATTCAGCAGTAGCCCGGAACCAGAGCAGCAACCGAGTCCCTGCAACTGCATCCGTGTCCTTCTGCAGGACCCTTCCCAAGGGAATATTCCTCAGCACAACAGCCATGTCAGCTTTAAATGCTCTGTGTGATGACGCTCCTGCCTTTTCTTTAGAAGATGGAACAGTTTGCCATAAGAAGTTCAACCCTGAAATTACTAATCCTGCTCTAGAGGTGAGCCCACCAGTTTGCACGGGAACACAGTCAATGAGCTGCAGTGAGTTACATAAACAAGGCTGGAACAATCCAGTGAGTTTTATACACATTCCTGATTTGTTTTGTGGGGGTAAAAAGTCAAGGCTAAGGAGGCAGATCAATAAACTGACAGAGCAAAAGGTGGGCAGAGAATCAAACACCGGCAAAGCAATGGGGTGAGGACATTCTGCCGTGAAGCTTCTGAAAAAAACAAAAATCTGCTTCTCTTCCCATGTATTTGTGCCCACTCAATTACAATCCAAACAGCGTCTCAGCAGCCACAGCAGACACGTGAATCCCAGTACTTGTGGAAAACTACCAAATACCTTTCTGTATGCAAAGCATTTCTTAAGAACAGAACAAGTTCAGCACACCAAGGGAACTGGGAAAGTGTCTCATCGGGGATGCTGTGTACTGGGAAGCAGGAATATTCTGAAACAGCTTGTTTCAGTGGTGCTGCAGCTAACCCTGATGATACAGGAACAGCAAAGATGACTTTTAAGTTGTGGATGGGAAAAAAGAGGGATTTGCTCACTGCTCCATTTACATCCCTTTTAGTAGAGTTGTTCCACTTCTGTCCTGATGTGGAAAACTCACCCCAAAATCCCGCTGTTTGCGGTATGTACCAAATCACAGGTGGTTTGAGATGGCTGGAGGTGAAAGGAGAAGAGGGATTGGAAACCAAGGAACATGAGCCAACAAAAAAATTCACTTCATTGACTTAAAGGTTGTGGTTGCACCCCCTGGGCCAAGGAATGGGGTGAAATAAAATCCAGTATCTCCTCTGACTTCTATGTCCTTGCATCAGTTTAACTCTCCTGAAAACAGTGCCAAATGAATAACCCCTATGTTAAATCAGAACTAACTGTTACAGACCTGATATCTCTGTAGATCTCTCTGCCAGAGATGAATTAGAACATGATCCTGTCCTGAGTTTGCTTTTTCTCAGTGATTCTTCACTCAAATAGTCTGCTTTCATTTAAAGATAATTTTAGGAAATAGACTGTTTGTACTAAGTGTGCTCAGAAAGGAAGGAAAGGAAAACAAAATCTGCTACATTGGAATGAATCAGCTTGGGGACACAGGTCTCAACTTCTCAAAGGCATAGGCACATATGGAACTCAACCCCGGAAAAAAATATCTCCAGGATGCCAGCTCAGTCAGCCAAATGAAGAGAGATGTGATGCACAAAGGTCTGAGTGTGATCAACAGCACAGCCCACAATCTCAGAAGTCTCTGGTTCTCTCTCCCTGGTATCATCCCACTACAAAGCTCCTGCCTTGGTGTTTGTGAGCTTCCCAAACACACCAACAGCAGATCTGGACAGATCTGTGTGGCTTTGGCCCCGCCGTGCAAACAACAGACATCCTAAACCTACAGGGAGGAAGGAGCCCTCCAATTCCTCACAGGGACCCCAAGGAATGATGGAAGGCTAAAGCCAAGGAGCCATCACAAGGCTAATTCTCTGTTTAAAGAGAAATAAGTGTATTTATCACACAGAAAGCCCCCCTTGACCTTTGAGCCTGTGCAGTGTCAATGGTTATCCTTCCAGTCATGTGCACATGCCTCCGACTGGAGAAAACAAAACCACCAGAAACCTTCCACTCCTGGATGAGATGAACTGCCTGGACAATGACAGATGCTATTACCTGGACAATAAGAGATCAACTGGAGCTGTTCTGAATGACAACAAAGCAGCAACCACTGCCTGCAGCACAGAGGGACAGGAGGGGATAAAGGTACAAGACCACAACCCAAAACTGTAACCAGGACAACAAGCAGACATATCAACTTTAATCCAACTCCCATTATTGCACTGTCCAGCATTCCTTAATTACCCACCAAATTGCAGCAGCGTTGCCTTACCCACCCCACAGGACAACTTCTTCTGAGCCACCTCCAGCGTGCTTTGCATTGGCCAAAGACAGATGCTTGTATAACACGTTCCTTCTCTGCAGCTACACCAGCAGCACTTTAAGGAGTTTGCCTTCCTTCTGTCCTTAGCCTCAAGTAACCAAACATTCCCTTTGATCAGCCACGGGAACATTTTCCTGCTGTACCTGACCAGCGCTGCATAGGCTGAACAGAGAAGTGAGGTGGCCGTGCACCCAAAGAACAGCAAAGGAAAACCTCTTTGTTGTTTGTTGACTCCAACAGATTAAATAAAAATATCCCAAAAGCTCCTTCACTTCCATGTTGTCTTATCAGTCCAGCACTTGCACTGTAATTAACAGGCACCAGAGGGATGGTAACTGATATTACCCTGGGAAAGAATCAGGTCACTTTGCTGCCTTTTTCACTTTAGTTAATATTTCCTTCTTATTTATAGTTCCCTCCTCTGCTACTCCAGTATATCCTTCAAGCTAAAGGCCAGATTCTGTTTACCTGAAGATCAGATGCAGAGGAAATCCACTGACTTCCAGGGAGTTCTTTCAGACCTGCTTCTACGTGAGTGGGATGATTGTCTGGTGATAAGCACCGGGATGTCACTAACCAAACCCCCCTTTTCTTTCCCCGGCATTTTCCAGTTCTGAACAACATGCTGCATTATCTCATTATCTTAATCCTCCTGGCTGCAAACTCCTCAGATTCCAACACACACCTGAAGGGTTCACGTCCTAAATTCTCAGCACATCGGAAAAGAGCCTGTCCTGTGAGCCACCCCCCGACTTGAGATGTGCTTTGCATGAAGATGGTCTTATCGGAACCAGCTGTTCAAACCCTGATAAGGAGAAGTGCCCGGAGGCAAGCAGAGGTCAAAGGCACACTGACCGCAACCTCTCCTGCTACCCCACAGGAAAAGCGGGGATGTCCTGGTGCTCTGCTCGGAGGGTGAATCAGAGTTTCTGCGGCAGGTGAAGATGCAGAACTGCACAGGGAGCCGGGGGCTCGGAAATGCCGCCAGCAGCAGCGGGGGCCGTTTAGCAATCACATTTTATTTACCAGCCATATTGTGTTAAAACCAGACGTGATTCCCATACCGAGCGCCTTAACCTGTCACCGCTCGCGAAGGGAGATTGATTTGTTCGGGAAGAGCCAAACCGATCTGGAGGACGCATCCTCCGAGCCTACAGTTGTGCCGGAGGCAGGAAGCCTGCGTGCGATTCCCCGCTAAAGAAGTATTCCCAGGACCTGGGGAAGCGGAGGGAAGAGCCGGTAAATCACTGTCGAGACGAGCCGGCGGGTCCTTCCCGCTTTGCCGCTCTGGCGTCCCCGGGGTCTGGGGATGGGGCAGCACCGGGGGGAGCCGGGGAAGGAAGGAAAGGACTTACCATTGCAGCAGGGATCCGTCCCGGCGCTGGAGATGCCGCATCCCCGTGGTGCGGGGCGGGGCGGGGGCCGCGGGGGGACAGCGGCCGGTCCAGCCCCGCCGGCTCCGCGCTCCCCCCCGGCCGGAGGAGGGGTCGGCGCCTCCGAAGGGAATCCAAATTCCTCCTCCTCCCTCGCCTGCCGGTCATGTCCGAGCTGCCTTTGCTCAGGGGATGGGCCAGCTCCTGGCCGTGAAGGAATTTGCCATCGCTAAAATATTTAAAAAAAAAAAAAAAAAAAAAAAAAAGCAAACAACCACCTAACCAAAAAAAAAAAAATTAAAAAGAAATAGAAAACCAAAGGGGGAGGCGGGATACTTGCAAACTTTGGGGTTTTTTCTCTTTTTTTTTTTTTTCTCTTTTCTTAGGGGAGGCTGTTGGTGCTCAGGGAGGGGCAAGGGACTGAAAGGGTGCTCAGGCTGGCTGAGATGCTCTGCCCGAGTGAGATGCTCCGGTGCGCTCGCCCCTGTCCCTGTGCCTGTGTGTGATTCTCATACCCAGACAATGCTCTGCAAAGCGAGCTGGTCCTGCGGAGAAATGCAAACACCTCCTCCCCCGAGTGCCTGAGGAAAGGGAAAGCGATAGGGAACCAATAGCTTCTCCTTGGCTGCTCTCATTAATATGGAGGAGGAAAAGAAACCAATGAGGAGGAGCAGGAGGAGGGATTTATTCAAATCAAGTTTTTTAAATCAACCCTTTCCCCCTTTTTTTTTTCCTCTCTTCCCATCTCCCCCAAATCTTTCTTCTCCGTGTCACCTCAGCCCCATTTCTCAGAGATTTTTATTTCTTATTTAATTAGTGTGCCAGGGTCAGCAGCAGGCGGCGATGGGAGGGAGGGAGGATGGCATCGCTGCTGGGAGGGAGAGGGGCTGTGGGAGGGAGGATGAAGGGAGAGCCAATTTCCCCCTGAGCTGCAGAGTTGATTGCAAAGAAAAGTGATAAAGTAGCTGGAGTTGAGGGAAACTGAGGGGAAATAGGGCAGGAATTTCAGCTGGAAAGCACCATTTTGCAGATGGTATTTGCAGACGGGCAGGTGGCCTGTGTCCAGGATGAGCCCTCTGAGCTTGGAAAAGCAGACACACACCCAGGAAGAGAAGGGACTGCACGGGAACAGCAGCATCTGCACTGTCCTGCATTGCCTCAGAGCTGCACAGCAACAGCATCCCTGCACCACCAGTGCAGGAGTCGAACCTGTTACTGGAAAACCAGTGGAGTGGAGCTGTGGAATGTTCCCTGCAAGATACATACATAAAAGCATCCAGTCACTGACTCCCTTCTGCAGATCAGCCTTCAAGGGAAAGCTCTCCAGACCTGGGAAATGTTCCCTAAAGGAGCCTGGGCATCTATAGCAGCCTTAGAGGAGCCTCTGACAGCACATCCCATGGAGGCACTGGTACCACACTGTTTTTGCTGCTGCCAGCCACGCTGCTCTCAGCCACACAGATCCCTGTGAAGAATTTGAGGTGCTGAATGCCCAAATCCTCACCCAAATCCCATGAGACCTGTGCTGTAAGAGCAGCTGCCTGCTAATGAGGTTCTTCTAATTACCCTGAAATTTCATGATACCTGTGTACCTGCTATTACTCTTCCTATTGTGGAAGCCCTTTCCTCTTACCTGTCCAAAGAATCACCAACTCATTAAGGTTGGAAAAAGACCTCCAAGATCATCAAGTCCAACCTTTGACCAAACACCACCATGTCAGCTAAACCACAGCATTGAGGTCAGTCATTTCTTGAACTCTTCCAGGCAAGGTGACTCCTGGAAGGGAGTCACCTCCTCCCTGGGCAGCCCCTTCCAATGCTTGACAACCCTTTCAGTGAGGAAATTCTTCCTGATGTCCAACCTGAAGCTCCTCTGATGGAGCTTGAGGCCATGTCCTCTTGTCCAGGGGCTAGTTGCTGGGGAGAAGAGGCTGAACCTCACCTACAACCTCCTTTCAGGTAGTTGTTCTGAAAAAGTCTCCCCTAGGCCTCCTTTTCTCCAGGTTTTTACCACTCCCACTTCATTTTCTGCATCTCCCACCTTCTATTTCCCTTAGCACATAAATTAATTTCAAATCGACCTTGCTTTTACTCTGCCCCCAGATTTTAAAAAGGAGAACAAAAAAAGCAACGTGGTTTTAAAAACAACTAAATCCGTTGCCTGTCCAGTGTGAAAATCCCTGACACAGTTGCTTACCTGTACATTGTAGCCCCTGTGGGTCTCAGCCCTGGTGTAGGAGCCTGGGTGGGACACAGCTCCACAACAGGAGCACAGACGGCCCTGCTCCCGCTGCCTTGGCACAGGAACAGCCCCATGGCTGCACAGATGCCTTCCCTGGAGAAAGGCAGGCACAGACACATTGGGAGTGCCTTCAGCTCTGGGTTTGATCCAGCACCGTGAAGCAGAGCAAAGAATCAACTAGACTTTTTCAAAGATTTCTTTTTCTCCAGTTCTGACATCTTCTCTGGTCACGTCTCACAGCTCTTGGTATCTTCACTGCACATGAGGGGAAAAAAGAAAGCAAATTAAAGATCACAGAATCATCGAATGGTTTGAGTTGGAAGGGACCTTAAAGATCATCTGGTTCCAAGCTCCCTGTTATGGGCAGGGACACCTTCCACTAGATCAGGTTATTCAAAGCCTCATCCAACCTGGCCTTGAACACTTCCAGGGATGGAGCATCCACAACTTCTCTGAGCAACCTGTGCCAAGGCCTCACCACTCTCCCAGGGAAGAATTTTTTCCTAATATCTAATCTAATTCTGCCCTCTGTCAGTTTGAAGCCATTCCCCCTTGTCCTTCACTCGAGCCCCCTGTCCCAAGTCCCTCTCCAGCTCTCTTGGAGCCCCTTTAGGCACTGGAAGGGGCTCTCAGGCCTCCCTGGAGCCTTCTCTTCTGCAGGTGAACCCCCCCAGCTCTCCCAGTCTGGCTCCAGAGCAGAGGGGCTCCAGCCTTTGGAGCATCTTCATGGTCTCCTCTGGACTTGCTCCAGCAGCTCCATATCCTTCCTATTTTGGAGGCCCCAGAGCTGAACTCAGCACTGCAGGTGGGGTCTCACAAGAACAGAGTGGAGGGGCAGAACCCCCTCCCTCGTCCTGCTGCCCACATTTCTTCAGATGCAGCCCAGGACAGGTTTGGCTTTCTGGGCTGTGAGCACACATTGCCAGGTCATGTCCAGCCTCTTATCCACCAACACCCCCAAGTCCTTCTCCTCAGGGCTGCTCTCAACCCCTTCTCTGCCCAGCCTGTGTTTGCTCTTGGGATTGCCCCAACCCAGGTGCAGCACCTTGCACTTGGAGTTGTTGAGCTTCCTGAGGTTGGCACGCCCCATCTCTCAAGCATGTCCAGGTCCCTCTGAATGGCATTCCTTCCCTCCAGCATGTCAGACACACCACAGCCTGGTTCTGTCAGCAAACTTACTGAGGGTGCACCAGACAATGAAGGACATTAGATGATGCAGGACAAAAAAACCCTCCACAGCAAAATGTTTGTTCTTCCCATTAAAAAAATAAAAATCTATATTCACTCTTAACTTGAAGGTCTTTCCCCATTCCAAAAAAACCCCACAGAAAACGAATCAAAACCTTAGCTATGTTCCCTCAAAACTTACAGAATTTATGGCAGTCCTACCTCAAAAATCAGAAGGCCCACAGTGAAATGTTGCCTTGGGTTGCTAAGCATGAAAGAAGACTCCCAGCTGTTCAGTTTTTGTGTGCTGCTCCAACATCTGCTCCCTATCTTTCCCAGGAGAAGGGCAGCAGGCCAAGAGAATCATCTAGTGGCCCATATCCAGCAGCAGTTGGACTGCCTGAGATGGTCTCAGCTGATATTGGTGTCAGGTTTCTCACTGAAGTAGTGAGGAGAGTCTATCTAAGAACTTTGTTCTCTGAAGACCATTTTCTTTAGGAGAAAGCAACTAAGCCATTCACAGGCAAATGGTGCTTTACTGTTTATCCTCCTGAGCAGTCTGTTAAATAGGTCTTCATTATTTAAGCATGTGCAAAGCATGATAACCATTCTCTTGGCCAGCATGAGAGACTGGCAGGGGCAGGAGAAGGCTTCTGAGCACAAAGAGTGAGTTACTACTAATGACCTCGACAGCCATCCATCTGTCATCCTACACAGGGGTGAGCTGGTTGTGGGAATGTTTGCTGAGACTGGGTTGAAGGTATTTTATTAGAAAGTCCTTGTCCTTTTATTTGGACACCCTAGGTGTGATTTAGTTAGCTGGACAACTGAGCTGGTCAACCGAGCTGGTCAACCATCTCTCCCTTCATATTAAGGTCAAATTTTATCCGTGTAGATACTGGAATATGAGGAATCTCAGCCCATGGAGATATTGAAAGCTGTTCAGAGGAACCATGTCCCAAATGTGCCTGTTTCCACTGATGTCAGACACACTGGAACACCAGCCCAGCTTGTCAACACCCACAAAGTAGATCTCTAATGAGATTAATCCCTCTTTCACTATAAGGTTTGACAAGACTGGAATATTGAGATTCACCCACTTGGCTTGTTCTGTTCTGCCAGGACAGGAACTACCCCCAGTTGGTGCCACAGCCTCCCACCCACCCTAAAATCGCACCTACCAGACCTTATTGACCTGAAGATGCTCTGATGTGATGACAACTGTGCTGGGCATCCAAAGGAGACCCAGAGGAAAAGAAAGTTCTCCTGTGCTGCAGTTACAGCGTGAGGTTGAGAAATACCTCAGATTTCTGATGACAGATGCGACCCTCTGGTCTGAATATCCCTCAGTCACTTCCCACCAACTAGAAGATTTCTAACAGTCAGAAAGAGACATCTCCTGGTTCCTGAGGACAAGATCTGGTGGAGGTAGAGAGTGGGAGGGAACAGCTATTTATGCAGACAACGACTGTCATTTGTTCCCTTTCTAGTTATGTAAATGAGCTGCACTGTTTTAAGACTTCTCTACTCATGGAACTGTGTCCACAGCCAGGGAGATGCAGTATCCTTAATCCCTCACCTGCTATAATCAGCTGGGACATACCTGGGGTGCAGGCAAAGGTAAAACTCACAGGTAAAACTCAAACCATGAACTTAAAGATCTGTGGGTATCGTGTTGTGTGACAGCTCTTACCTTTCAGTAAATCCATTAAGGGATAGATTAGTCCAGAGGGAGGTACCTCAGGATGCTGGGGTGTGTCATAGCAGCCACTAGTGAGAAGCTGAGGTGCTGTAAATTCCACCCCAGCTGGCTGGACAGGAAGATGTTGAACTCAACATCCTCAAATGGAATTTATTTGAAACAAAACCCTTGATTCCTGTGTGTAACCAGGAGTCTCCTGCAACTCCTTTGTTGTATCTTGGGGTCTCCAGGGAATATTTTAGATACACAGAGGGAATAGCTCAGGTGAGCAGTGCAAGGCTCAGGTGAGCAGTGCAAGGCTCCAAAATCCTACTACTCTTGAAGTCAAGAGTGCAGTTACCCAAAAATTCGGAGTTCTTTTCCCTATCTGACCTACCTCCTCCATCTGGAGCTCCAGCTCCATTTGGCATGAGGACAGAATTTGTTCTTTCTCCTTCTCAGGTAAATAAGCTAAAGATGCCCTCTGACAACCCCTTATGATTCAGGATCAGCTGTTTAAAGAAATTATTTTGCGTGAATCATCCTTCCAGTGGAAGTCACATCCCCACTGAAGGGAGTCAGCAGAAGGGAATGTGTGTGAGCTTCCCTGATGGAGAGAAAATGGGCAAAGGAGTAATGAACAAGACACAACAGGAAGTCATCAAGGGAATTACGTCTATGGAATGAATTAACTATAAGAACTGCTCTAGTTTAAGAGCATTCAGCTTTCAATAGAGACTACTGAGGCAGAAAATGATGGAGATCTATAAAAAATGGTATTGAGAAGGTAAGAAAAAAAATCCAGTTTCCTTCCTAATGCAAGGATAGAAGGATGCCAAAAAAAAAAAAAAAAAATCAGTGAGGCCTACTTCAAAACAACAAAAAAGTCTTTACCTAAAATGTTATGTGTCCTGAAGGATGCTAGAAGCTTCCAAGGATTCAAAACAACTCCACGGAGGAAAAGTCCCTAATGGCAATTAAATACCATGAGACTACTTCTGGCTCAGAAAGTCTCTGAAAAAAGTTTTCAGTAGATGCTGAGAGATAATTTAAGACACTTCTACCTTAATGTTTGCTTCTTGCTAATACTCTTTCTAGAAATGTGGAAGACTGAATGTGATTTCTGGTCTGAGTGTAGAAATTCTTCCATTTTCTGTTGTCACACCTTGTCATCCACCAGCATCCCCGAGTCCTTCTCAGCAGTGCTGTTCCCAATCCATTCTTCTCCCAGCCTCTATTGATTCCAGGAGCTGCCCTGAACCACATGAGGACCTTCTACCTGTCAATCCCACTGTCTGTGCCATTAATGAAGCTGTTCCTCAGTACTGATCCCAACACAGACCCCGAGGGGACACCACTTGTCACTGGTGTCCAAGGGAACATGGAGCCATTCACAACTGACCCTCTGGGTATGACCATCCAGCCAACTCCTTGTCCACTGAACAGCCCATCCATCAAATCCACCTCTCTCAGATTTAGAGAGAAGGATGTTGGGGGAGAGGGTGTCAAAGGCCTTACAGAATTCCAGACAGACATCTGCAGCCCTTCCCTTGTCCACTGATGGAGTCACTCCATCATAGAAGGCCACGGGGTTGGTCAAAAAGGACTCATCCTTCATGAGGCCTTGCTGGCTGCCCTGAGTCACCTCCCTGTCCTCCATGTGCCTTAGCACAGCTCCTGGGAGGATCTGCTCCATGATTTTCCCAGGCTCAGAGGTGAGGCTGACAGGTCACAGAGTCCTCCTTCCTACACTCTCTTTAAAAAAGGGTTGCAAACTTTCCCATTTCCCCATCAGTGGGCACTTTACCTGACTGCCATATAAATACGTGATTTACTGAAATAAATTTTACAAATATATCTTTAAATACATGTTATGTAATTCATTATATAAATTGCTATTTCGATCTGCACTGAAAGCTGCAGCACTCTTGCAGTTCTACTTATAACTTCTCTATTGCTACGTGGCCAAAATTCATCCTACTACATTTTAGACGTTTAGATGGATGAATTTTCTAGGACTTTCTCTGTTCTATGTCCTCTGTTTCTAGAGACAGAACCCTCCTGTGACTATCAGGGTACTTCTGAAACATCTGGGAGTTTCTCTCCTTCCCAAACCTGTATAAAACTGGAATTGGAAGAAAGACCAGCATGTTTACACTGTGTCTTCATACTTGGCACTCACTAAAGAAAATATATATCATCTCTTGAGGGCACCTCTTTATCAGAGGGCAGGAGGAATAGATATACAGTGCCCCAAAGGCACAGAGAGATGAATTACTTCTTACAGAAAACAAAGCTGCTCATGAGAACTTCCAGTACAAGAAATGTGTATAAAGAGCCTGTTGTTCAAACTGCACCGGGGTCTGGATTTTGTCATGATGAGCCTCATGTTTTATATCCAAAGTGATACTCAATCTCACATGGAAGACTAGAGCTGATATTCCCAGTGCTCACCTGGGATGAGAGCCAGTCCACTGATTTCTCTCTGTTTACTTTGTTCCTGTAAGTCTGGGAATTCTGGCTCTCGGACCATTTGCATCCAAGAATAAATAATCACAGATTAATGAAGTTTCCTGCCTTCTAGAAATCATAGAATCATCAGGGTTGGACAAGATCACTGAGTCCAGCTCTCAACCCAGCACCACCACCACATTCACCACTAAACCACATCCTCAGCTGCCACACCCACATGTTTTTTGAACACTTCCAGGAATGGTGACTCCACCACTTCCCTGGGCAGCCTGTAGGGAAGAAGATGGGCTGGGTATTGGTAGCTCTGGTCAGAAATGCAAAACAGCAACAAAATGCTGAGAAACTCTTAGGAAAAAACCTCTGAGCTGTGACTTCAGTCCTGCCCAAGCACATCGTGGAGCAATTAGTGCAGGAGAAGTTCTCTGTGGAGACAGGGAAGGGATCACCAGGTCTGTGAAGGCTCTTTTTGGGGTCACAGTCCTGAGAACACTCACTCATGTCCTTCACTTTGCTGCCATGAGCTTTAGCACTGATTTAGTGAGTTTGATCAACAATCCATGAGGGTCAGCAGGAGGTTTAGAAGAGAAAATTGCTATTTTCATGCAAATATTCTTGTTACCTTGGGTTTTTTTGCTGTGTGGTGGTTGCTGGAAGAGTGGTGAGATGGTATCATAAAAGCCTTGTCTTTAAGTAGAACCAGAATTCAATTATTTTTGTCAGGTTTTTTTTTTTTTTCAATTGCCAAAACAGATATAAGAAATAAACTCAAAATTTAACAACATATTTATTATTTCTCAAAACTGAAATTCAGAAACTATTTTTCACTAAAAGAGTTACTGCACAGATTTATTTCCAGACCGAAGTTTTTGACAGTATCTAAAAAAAAAAAAAAATTGGAAAAAGCAGCATTATTACAGCAAAGCATATAAATCTGTGCCTTGTCTCATAATCCAGAAATCAATAGCTAGTGGTCTGCAGAAAGATTAATTGATAAGTCTCTCTAAATTTCCACTTACAAGTATAAAAAAGCTCAATATACACAAAGCTTTTGTATCTAATAAGAATTTGTGACTGTTCATAAAGAAATTGTGGAACCGTAAAGAAACAAGGTCTAAGGAATGTTCCTTATCAGTATCAATCTGAGAATGGTGGATATTGATTGTAGTGAGATGAGGAACCTGAACTGAAAATGTTTGAAGAAATAAGTGTCATCTGAAGGCTGAAAGTTGTCTGTAGTTCCTGCTTGTCAATGATTATGGAAAGAATCCTCCACAAGGATTCAGACCTTCATGGACACTTATCTGAATGTGACTGATAAACAGAAGTCTCCTTTCAGGGCTTCTTGCTCTATTCAAAGAGTGTGGGCATTTGTCAGAATTTATGAAATGTTTCCTTAAAAACCACCTGAGAAAATTTACTCTTTGACCTTCAAATCATGAAATGGTTGAAAGCGAGTCCACACGAGAATTTTTGTGCTGCAGATTGATGCTTTGAGGATTTGTGGCCTGAACAATTTCTCCTTAATTAAAGCACAATGAAGTCTCTAGTGAAGCAGATTTGAGGAAAAAGTCACTGATCTATCCAGCTCCCATCCCCAGCTGACACACACACCTTCTTTCATCTTCCAGTCTTTTTCAGCAGCTGAAAGACATGTTACATCCTCCTTAGACAGTTCTTTCTGGAATTATTAATGACCAACTCGTGGCTGAATTCAAAGGTCACACTCCCCATCTGAACTATCTTGATTTATAAGCTGGTTTTGTCACTTGGGATGATTCTGCCTTCCTTTATCTTGAGGCACAGACAGATTGCTCCCCTAACCCTGAAGTCAAGCCTTTTTCTTCTAATTTATCTGACAGGATGCCCTGAGTTAAATTCCCTACAGGTCTCCTCTTCGTGAGTTGAGGATCATCCAACAGTGCTCAATGACTCTGATTCTGGCACCCAAAATAGCTTCAGCCCAATATCTGTCTTCTCTTCTTGTATGAAACACCTCTGGAGGGAGATTCTTCTCTGCTGTTCAAGGAGGACAACTGGAAAAAATTTCAGCTATGGAAGACCAACAACTCTCTTTTCCTTCAAAAGAAGAGAAAATAGAAGCAAATAACCCTATAGTGAGGACTGAGAAGGTCCATGATTACCCTGAGCATCAAATCTGTGTTGGCCAAACCACCATGAAAAGGTTTTATTGCTACATCTGCAAATGGCACTCCCGGAGTTTTCTCTTGAGGATCTGATGCTGCTGCCTGTTTTACCTGTTGCAATTCCTTCTGTGGAATCAGGAAATCATCTTTTATCTAGAGAGTAATTTTTTTTTGTTGTTTTTGTTTCATATTTCTCTCAGAACTTCTTTACTGTCTCAATTTCTCACTCTCTTTATTACATATATTTGTTTTTTTCTCAATACGCTGTCTTGTTTCCTAAGTGCTGCATGGCACTTGTAGGTGAAATAGTACCTTTCAAGATAAGTCAGGGATCAAAGATGCAACTTTAACCATTATAAAGTGTCTGCTACTTGTGCTTGCACAAAGGGAATAGCTGTGACTGTTGCTAGTAGTAGTTTGTCATCATTTAGTGAGCCAGGCTGTGAAATAATGGCTGTGCTTTGTCACTGGAGCACAGCTGCTAATTGCATTCAGAAATGCTCTTTTTTTTCCCCTCACTATTTTTCCCCTGTATTTTTTTTATTTTCTGCGTAAATTTTCTTCCTCTGCATTTGGCTGAAAGCCAGTTTTCTTAAATCAACACGAAAAAGCTAAAAATCTTTTCCCTTTGAATTCTGGTAGATCCCTCTTCTGCTGCCCCCATGCTTCACGAAACCCTTTGCAGTGCAGTGCACATTGACAGGAAACCTCATCTCCTACAGGAGACTGAACCCTCCCTGACAACCCACCTTCCTCCTCTGAGCACGAAAATCACAGAATCATAGGATTACAAAATGTTTTGGGTTGGAAGGAACCTTAAAGATCATCCAGTTCCAACCCCCTGCCATGGGCAGGGACACCTTCCACTAGCCCAGGTTGCTCCAAGCCCCGTCCAACCCAGCCTTGGACACTCCCAGGGATGGGGCAGCCACAAAATACTGTGCAAGCAATAAAAGACAGGTTCATCCAAAATTTCTGTCTTTATCTCCTGTAAAATGAGCATATGAAAACCTTTAATTAGTTTAAATATTCACAACAAGAGTACACTTTCTCCTCAAGTCTGTCAAAACTAGCAGAGAAAAGAAAAAGCAGTGAACGTAAGCAAAAGCCACACAAATGAATTTCAGAAATAATAAAAAATGCTCTCTTTAAATAAGTAGCAAAGTAACCACTGCAATAATGTACCAGAGAAAGAGGAAGGCTTTTAATATTTGAGGGATTAATCTAATCAAAGGTTAGATATATCTGCACTGTGGATGCCTGTAGCTGAGCTAATCCTTGTTTCCCTTTCTAGTCATAGAAATCTAGTTCATACCATCACCAGAAACCAGAGCATGAATCACATCAACCTAAGGGGGGCATGTAAAATAAATGAGAAAAAT
Source organism: Pseudopipra pipra (assembly GCF_036250125.1). NCBI lineage: Eukaryota > Metazoa > Chordata > Aves > Passeriformes > Pipridae > Pseudopipra > Pseudopipra pipra. The sequence continues at coordinate 152,462,781 of NC_087549.1, read as the reverse complement.
CATATCCTAAAAGTGCTTTTTCTCTCCTCTACCTTTAAAGGAATCTGTGTTGTCAACATCTAAAGGTGGATGTGATGAATCCCACTCTTGTCTTCAAGACAAGTCCTTTTGTCACTCTAAGGAGATGCTTTATCCAAACATAAATCACTGACTTCAATAACTGAATAAATTTTAGTGTCTTCTGATGCCAGATGAATGGAAAGGTGTGAAACTTAATCCTGATAAAAGGAAATACTCTTTCAGATGAGCTTTCAGTGATGGAACACATTTCCATAAAAAATGATAGAGAGCAAGAGTACAGTTTGGAATGGAAAGAATTAGAAAATAAAAAAAAACAAACAAACAAGATTATCCAGAGGAAGCATTAATAATGATGAAATAAATTTAGTAGGATCTGTTACGGCTTGAAAGTTGCAATCAGTCCATAATTACTAAAGGTCAAGCAAAAAAACCCTAAAATATATTACCCTAAACATCAGATTCTTCTACTTCCACGTAATATACCTTGCCTGGGCAAAGTGAAGACTGGGTTAGACAGACAAAGAATCAGGAAATCTCAATATTCTCAAAATATCCTGGAAAAGAAAACCATTAATTTTATTTTCTGAGGTAATTAATAATATCTATAAAAAAACCCCGAAAATGAAAACAAAACCGAAACCAAAACCACCAGCCTCTATTCTTATTTGGGTCTGGATTTCTAATCTGTGATGGGATTTCTCACTTTGCTGTTTGAATTTATTATGTTTTCTTTAAATAGGTGCTGGCTTTCCTGATTTTGTCAGTTCTCTTTCAGCAGGAACAAGGATTGTTGTTAGGGTTACACAGGGAAATACATGTTGCAGAAAGCAAAGCAGAGAGTGAGTTAATTACGAAAATCAAAGTCATGGAGAACAAAAGACCTCATATATCACATAGCAGAAAGACATGGTGGAATGTCACTTCAGGGAAAAGCTCCTCAAAGTGATTTTTTAACACTCTCTTTTATCTCTGAGCTGTCTCACTTCCATTTTTATTAATAATTTATATTTGCTCTACATAGTCGTAGAATAAACAGCGCATAAAGCCAATAGGTTTAATACAACTTCTTTTGTATTTCTGTCATAGCAATACCATCTCAGAATTAAGAGTGACTCTGCATATATTTTAAATTTGAAATAGAGAGTTCCTCACATGCTGCTCATTTTAAATACCACCTTTGTTTCCACTCTCTGTTCAATCAAAGCATTGTCTGATTGCAACCTTCTGACACAACAGAAGGTGGATATAACACATTCTCATCCGAAAAAATTGGTAGCTTATGAGTTTGTTATTTTTTTCCCCCTGCAACAGCAAGATTAGAAAGAATCAGTTGTTACCTCTGCCCAGGGCAAATACATTTTGTCTTTTTTTTTCATCAACATACTATGAATTCACTAAATGTCTGCCTTTACAGCCCAATTCCTTTCTAACTCAGTTTAGTCTAAAGCGTTGTATAAAGGTTAAAGCATCCTTTCTTCAGTCAGTTCTGGTCTTTGCCCTTTATCCAATTGTAGCTGTTTGCATCTATTTCTCATTCTTGTGGCTTCTGTCCTCCAGTGCTGCTGCTTTTCTCATTTCATTAGGGGGAGATTTTATACAGGGAGACTGATAGGTCAAGGGGGAATGATTTTAAACAGAAAGAGAAGACATTTAGCTTAGATATTAGGAAGAAATCCTTCCCTGTGAGGGTGGGGAGGCCCCTGGCACAGGTTGCCCAGAGAAGCTGTGGACGCCCCAGCCCTGGAAGTGTCCAAGACCAGCTTGGATGGGGTTTGGAGCAACCTGGGCTAGTGGAAGGTGTCCCTGCCCATGGCAGGGGGGGGGACTGGATGATCTTTAAGGTCCCTTCCAACCCAAACCTTTCTATGTTTCTATGTTTCTATGTTTCTATGATTCTGTGATATCCGAGTGTCTCACAACCCTCAGGATCAAACCTACCACCACCCTTGCAAGAAGTGGTGAATGAAGGGTTTTTGAAATGCTGGCAAAGATACAAGTCTAGAATTCAACCCATTTTCTCTCAGTGAAGAGATTCTTAAAATAGTTCGTCTGCACTGAAAGCAAAAGTATAAGATGAGTTTATTCCACCAAGCAAAGATGTCTCCAGTATAAATGTTTACACATATAAATGTGGAGGGACTATCACTTCAGCCTCCTCTTCCATATGTACACATCCTCAGTGCAAATAAGGTCAATAATTTCTGTTATAATACACGTTGCTCATGCTGATTTCAAGTGCTTTTACAGCCAAAGATAAAGTACATCCCTCAGATGTCTCCCATGATATCCTTGGCTTTTCCCCAAGTACGTGCAGACTTAATACCATTAGATCTCCAGGCAATATAAATTCACATATTGCAAATTGCTGTAGCACCATTTAACCTTTCAAAACAACTTCTCCACGTATTTCTTTTTTTTTTCTTTTTAAGTAATAAATATACCTCCTGCAAATGCATTAAGAATTAAGCTGAGGTTATTCTTCCTCTGAAGTGATGGCTGTGTCTGATGTATAGAAGGCGTGAGCTGAAGTTGTGTCAGTGACTGTGTTGTCCTGTTTCTCCTTCTCTTCCTCATTTTCCCCATTTACAAATGGCAATCACGATGCTGGTCTCCTGTGGAGAACACCAACAACACAACTATGAATTATAGAGTATTTTTCCTTCATCTCATGGAAGCACATCATCACACACAAACCCACCCGAGTTCGAAATGCAGAACCCCTGGATCCAGCTGTTTTCTCTGGGCACTTCAGCCCAGGGTAACCCACATTCCATTAAATCTTTGCCATCAGCGTGAAGAGGCCAAAATGAAAGTTGGTTTTCTGCATATTTGTGACTACAACAGCTAATTTTGAAGCATCTAGGCTGCTGATAAATATTTCAATGAACCGTGGAGCCAGTAAAATCACAGCATTATGCAGTTTTCTGCAATAAGCAGGAAAACACAATCCAGCTGCAGTGCCTCTAACTCTGAATGTTCCTTTTATTCATTCCTAGTTCTTTTTTATGAGCAATAAAGCACATCAGCCTATGAATTCTGCTCTTTTACACTTAGGACCATAATGAAATGCTCTGAATGAACACGGATTGGAAATCTAGAAAAGAAAAAGAAACCCAAACCAAAATGTCATCACCAGCAATAAAGACTTCATAAGCTTTAGAGCTGCAATTTTTGTGGACAGTTTTTTTTTTTTTTTTTTTCAAAGAGCTTTCCAAATCATGACAGGAGAGCAGGCTGGCTTAACACAATCATTTCGATTGCACAGAATTGTCTCCAAGTAAAATTGCCAGTGATCGTTCCCATTTGAAGCACTTCAGAGCATCTCCGAGGGAATCAGGGGCAGAAATTTGCAACAGGAATTGGAATTAGCTCTGTAAGGGAAGCAAAGAGCCTGGGGATTCCTGAAAAACAAACAGAGTGTTGGGGAAATAATAATTATCCTCTGTGGTTCACCACAGAGCCCTGCAGTGCCCTCGGGCAGAGAGAACAGGGTTTGTGTTCTGCATCCCTGAAAAGCTGAGTTTGGGAAGAGAAGCACAGGACCTGCAAGCAGCACAATTCCCCCTGGATAATTCAGTGTTACAGAAGGCATAGATGATCACAGGGGTGCTTGCACAGCCTCATGCCTTATTTCCTTTGGGTTTAGAGTCATTCCAAACATAAAAGTGCTTTTCCTGCACAGGTGAGTATAAATGTTGACGTGTTAAGAGAACAAAAATAGCAGGAAAGGAGAGTTATTTATAGATTTGAGATTGCTGGTGGTCAGAAAAGGATTTTAAAGAGTCACAGAGTAGAATCAGAGAATCATTAAGGTTGGAAAAGACCTCTGAGATCATTGAGTCCAACCTTTGGCTGAACAACACCTTGTCAACTAAACCACAGCACTGAGTGCCACCTCCAGTTGTTTCCTGCACAATTCCAGGATGGGGACTCCACCACCTCCCTGGGCAGGCCATTCCAACACCTGACCACCTTTTCACTGAAGAAATATTTCCTGATATCCAACCTGAAGCTCCTCTGACACAATTTGAGGCTATTTCCTCTTGCAAAAGGCATTTAGGTGCCTACATTTCCTCCAGGCAGCTACATAAGCAGCCTGGCCTTGGAAATCAGAAGTAGTATTGCCCAGTTTTCATCATGAATGAGCCAAGAAAACCCAATTAAGAAGCATGCCAATTTTCTTGTTTCCCTCAAATCTAAATCAGTGATTTTCAGTACCTTCTCATCTGTTAACCCCTGGGGTTTTGTCCCTCTCTGGTGCTATACAGCAAATTTAAGCCTACAAACATCTCAGCTGTGTAATTATCACAATCAGAGAAAATAGGGGAAATATCATTCTGGAGTAATCCAAAATTATGACTTTCCAGGTCACTGAAAAATTAAAGAGACAGGAAAGGAAGAGTGCAATGTCACCAACCCCACCTCCAGAGCAGGGAGTGCCAACAAAGCAGAGGTGGATTTCAGCCAGTTCAAAAGCAAAGTCACATTTTGTGTGGAACTGAGTAAAAACATATTCATGGCTGCACAAGGCAGCACAGAGAGTGGAAGAAGCAGTAACTTAATAAGTGGAAAATAAAAATTCGGAAGAAAATTAGGAAGAGATAAAGACTAGACCAGAACATGATGGTGTCAGCCCCTTGGAAGGTCTGTCAGGTCCACCTGCATGGCAAACACACCTTCAGCTGCAGAATTGTGGACAGACCTGCTTGACACAGAGACATTTGCTGCAGCTTGGCTGTAAAAGGCACCTTTGGTTCTGGTGGTGCTCTTGGGACTTCCACCTCTGGAGGTTTGTACTGTACCTTGCACAATGTTGCTTTGCTCTTATTTTCTCAGCACGGTGCTGCTCTCCCTCAGTCTTGTACAGCTGAGTACAATTTTTATCCAAGGGAAATATTAAAAGGAAAGGACAGGGAAGGAGGGAGGAAGAATGCCTGGTTTGGGGTGGGTTTTTTTTTTCCCCCAGATAACAAGAGGATAGTATTCACCAAGAGATTTGGTGTAGAGTCACCTCCCTTGGTTTCCAGGAGTCAGACATGGTTTGTAACTCCAAACTGGAGTCAGCAATCTCAGCCATCCCCCTGCTGCAGAGCTGAGGAGAAAAAGTCCTGTACAGGCTTGTCTTGCTCAGCATGTGGCCAGCTTTGGTCCTCCAAATGGATATGCCTGGGTTCCAATAATCTCCTTCTGGACCAGAGGTGACCCTGAAGGCACAGTCACTGCCTTCTTCCTGGATCCATGCTAACAAATCCACTGGGCTCAAATGGTCTCTGCACATCACAGTGTTTATGGCCATGGTGTCCAAGGGACAATTAAGCCACATTCCCAAATGAATCACGCTCAGACTGTGAGGAAGGAGGAACATAATCTGAACATTAGCTAATTAAAGGTGGTGGTGGTGGGGAGAACACTCCAGAACCCAGGCCATTGAGAGGATCTGATATAAATTTGATGAAGCTTTTTAGCATACCAGGTTTTCTCTGGGGAACAAAGGTCTTATCATGCAAAATTTGCTCGGTAGTGTAACTCAGAGACCCAACTTTACCTCTTCATCCACAAAACAGCTACTTCCAGTCATATTTTCATACAGCCTCTGCTTTCTGAAGCCTGGGTAACACTTTCAGGCTGTTCAGAACACCACTGATCTCAAAGAAGTGTTAAACAAATAGGATTAATTTGCCAGCATGCAAATAAACTAAGGGGGTTGTAGAGAGGTGGGGTTTGGTCTCTTCTCTCAGGTGACAGGGTGAGAGGAAATGGCCTCAAGTTGCATCAGGGGAGGTTTACATTGGATATCAAGAAAAATTTCTTCAGCAAAAGGGTAGTCAGGCATAGCAAGAGGCTGCCCAGGGACGTGGTGAAGTCACCACCCCTGGAAGTGTTTAAAAGGCTTGTGGATGTCCCCTGTGGGGACAGGGTTTAGGAATGAACAGAGTGTGTTGGGTTAATGGTCGGACTCCATGATCTCAGGGGTCTTTTCCAACCTTAATGTTTCTGTGATTCTATGATTCTAAACTTCCTCTCACCGTGGCAAGTGTCGTTTCAAGGAGTGGAGGTTTGTTTCTTAGCCAAGAGTCTCCCAGTCAGGGCCTGAGGATCTTCACCTCTTCCCAGTAATATTTTATTTTGCAGGATCACTCATTACATCCAGCTGGGCAATATTGATCCACAGCTACACCCCTCCTGAGGTGGGTAGTGGTGGGACTACAAACCAAGGACATAAATGTGCACCTGCATCAGCATCAAGAGAATATGAAAGATATCCAGTTGTCCTCCAAGGGCCTTGTAAACATGTCCAGTATTCAGTTCCTTTATCTCAGGCAGCTGATGGATGAAGAAAGAATGATAGAATCACAGAATTGTTTGGGTTTGAAGGGACCTCTAAAGCTCATCTTGTCCAACCCCCTGCCATGGGCAGGGACACCTTCCACTAGCCCAGGTTACTCCAAGCCCTGTCCAACCAGGCTTTGAACACCTCCAAGGATGGGGCAGCCACAGCTTCTCTGGGCAACCTGTGCCAGGGCCTCACCACCCACACTGTAAAAAATGTCATCCTTAGGATGAGGGAATTATCCCTGTGATCACTCTGGAACAGCAAACAATTCTGACATGCAGCAGAAGGAAGCTGGGCTGCCCCTGAGCGCCTGGGGTTTGTTACAGAATGTTTTGCTTGTCTGGTTTCTGGCAGGTTTAGAGCTGGGCTTGTTATCTCTGCCTTGCCACGTCCCTGAGCTGCACATCCTGAGCCTGAGCAGAGCAACACGAGGAAGGGCAAAGCAATAGTGGCTCAAAAGTGCTGCCTGGGATCCTGGGACAGGTTTGGTTTGTGGGTTTGGTGTTCTTCTTTTTTTCCTTTTCCACCTCACTCAGGAGCAGTAGCAGCATTTCCTTGCTGTGTACAGAGGTCCAGTGATGTAAAGGTGACGTGTGGAAGGAATCAAAGACGTCATTCCCATTAAAGCCAAATGGGGAGGCTTTTCTATCTATAATAAAGAGTAATAACAAAATACTGCAACTGTCTGTCTCTAACTGGCAACAGGCAGCCTTAAAAATCTATTAAAGGAGATTAAGGATCTGGAAAGCTTTTCAGTTCATAAGCCAATGAATATAAGAGCTCTAAAAGGGAGAGTTGGAAGCTGACTCTGAGGTCCTTCTCCTATCACTGATGATAAATGTAAACATGATTTCAAACAGTGCAGAGGGAACCTCTTGAGTCTCACACAAAGGGATTGATTAGGGAGGGAGCTCAGGACTGTAACACAAAATGCACTCTTCACTTGTAAACAGAAGTGTTTTCAGAAGGCCAGATCTTCCTTTAATCCTCAGTGCAGATATCACACGAGCCAGCAGTTCTGGGGCTATTTTTCCTTGCAGATAATGAGGTTAATTGACAGCTGCAGCATCTTGATAAGGCCTGCTTGGAAGATGAAATGCAGGCCCAGAGATAGATGGAACAAGATAACTCTAATGACCAGCATTAACAGGGATGCTGCCCATGATTAAATCCGTGCTTTCATGGAAAGAGGGGGAAAAAAGTTACTTCTATATGTGGTTTCTTTTCCAGCACATAATCTAATAGCAGCAAATGAGGCACTTAAATCCAAGAGGACCAGTGCAATGATTTCTTGTGATTTGGAGAATTACACACCTGAGAATCAGGAATGGAAGAACAGGAGGGGTGTGTGTGTGTGTGTTTTGACAAGCAGTTATTTTGAAAAGGTTGCAGAGGGAGAGAAGATAAGATTCAATGTGATCCTCTTCGTCTGTCTGTGCAAAAATAAGAGTGGGAGTAGTTACTGGCTGTATAAAGAGGAGAATAATGTGTTATTTTTGCTCTCTATACTGTTTCTGTGGAATTCATCCAGGGAAACTTCACATCCATGTGCACTGCTGCTGAAAAAAAAAAATTAAAATTATTAAAGCTTACAGAAAATGCTTGACATTATTTATCTGCTAAGCTGACATTTGCTGCTGAGCAGGTCAGACCCAGCTCATTTCATAGTCAGTGGGAAGGAATAGGCACTTTTCAGGTGCAAGTCACATGGCAAACTTCAGATATTTATTTTAGGGTGAGATAAATCGTGGCCTGGTTTCCACTGACTGTTTTCACTGGCTCTGCAGTGACTGCCAAGAGTCAAGAGGAAATCCCACCAGTAGAGATATTGCTACTAAAATTGTGTTTAATTGTATGAATCACAGTCTGAAAAACAACAACAAAAAAAAGCCAAACCAAACAAAAAGAATAATTCTGGTTTGGTTATCACAAAAATGACTTAGATTAGACTTATAATGGTCATATAATATATGAATATAATATTTTGGAAGGAAATAAGGCTTTTTGATAAGCTTTTTAACCTAATTGTGTAAGATAAAGGAGGAGGGGCTAGAATTTGAAGTCAGGTTATTTCATATTAGAAATAAAGCCTGTTTTTAATATTCAGTAAACAACTCTAAGTCTCCAAATGAAAATAGGATGTCATTCTGGAGGAGGTGCTTTAACCAGGACAAATCGCTGAGCACAGGCTCAATGTGGGCTGAATATCACAGAATTTGTGGGCTGAATATCATAGAATTATAGAATTATTTGGTTTTAAGAAGACCCTTAAGATCACTGAGTGTAAACATGAACTTAACAGTGCCAAGCCCATCACTGAACCACGTCCCCAAGTGCCACATACACGTCTTTCAAATCCCTCCTGGGATGGGGATTCCATCACTGCCCTGAGGAGCCTTTTCCAATGCTTGACAACTCTTTCCATGAAGGAATTTTTCCTAATATCCAAATTAACCTTCAGCTGGTGCAACTTGGGGCCATTTGCTCTTGTTATCTGGGAGAAGAGACCAACTCCCACCTGGCTCCATCCTCCTGTCAAGCAATAAGGTCCCCCTTGAACCCTCTTTTCTCCATTGTTCTCCTGTAGTCAAGGTTAAAAATCAAAGTGTTACATTTACTCTTTAATTTATCTCTAACTCTGTCAAATACAGATAATTTAATCCTTCTTTTTCTTTTCATCTCTCACTCTTATCCTGTTTCTCTCTCTCTTTATTTACATAATGTGCAACAGAAGTGGGTCAAATAATTTTGCTTATTCATAGAAAACATTTTCTCCCGACATACAAGAAGTTTTCCTTACAAACAGTGTTTCAGTTGTTTTATTTTTGGCTTTGCTGATTTTTTGTGATTTTTTGTGATTTTTTGTGATTTTTTTTTTTTAAGTATCTGTAACAAACTGTGAGATTTAACAATGCTCAGAAGGAACTAAAACCAATTAAAAGGTTTTATAGGGATCGAGTGAACTCGATCTCTTTGCTTCAGTGAACCTACACGATTCAGAGGGTCAAATATTTTGAAAGGATGATACACAATATGAACCTCATAAATCTCAGACACAAACTCTGGTAAAATTTTAGGGATTGTTGTTCTGATCAGAGCCAAAGTCTTCACTGGGTCTGGGCAAGCAGCTCATATTCTACATCTACCCTGAGCTAAGGAAAGGAACTAAAATACTGCACATAACTCAACATGGCCCATTTATCCTCAGAGACTGTGCAGAGATTCACAGAGTATTTCAGGCTAATTAAACCCTCCACTTTGGGTCATATCCATCCTCCTTACACACACCTCAATGTCTCAGTTTAAGATCCAGTACGTGTAGCCTGGCTTCTCCCTTCTGTCACTACCTGCGTTATTAAATCTCCAATAACCTGCAATAAATTATTAATTAGGAAAACAACCTCATGTCTGACAAGACTGTTTTTTGCCAATTTTGTCAAACCCATTAACCTTGTTAGAGGTATGTGCTTGTTTCATCCCATTATCCAGCAAACTGTGACATCAGTATAAACAAGGTTATCTGGCTCTTGCCTGCAGGAATACTTTCCTTTTTTTTTTTTACTTTTTTTTTTCCTCACCACTGGTGAGAGCTGAGTCTTTCCTGAAAGTCTTATAAAAACAAGGGATGCAGATTTAAGCTATCTCTGCCTGGTCCTCTCAATTCTCGTGTCACTGCTGTTTCAGGTCCCTTAGGTCATCAAAACATGACCTGTCTGGAGATCATGCAGAACAGTAACAACTGCTGCTGGTTTAATATGAACTAACAAGAAGATATTTTAGTTGATTTTAACACTTTTTTTTTTTTAATCATCTGTCCACTGACTGAAATGTTCTTCTGAACAAACCCAACTTTCATTTCATGTCCTTAAAAATTAGTCTACCTGTGGAATACACGTGCAAGGAGAGAGGGCACATGACACAAACAGTGAAATACAGAGAAAATGTTACTGGTAAATAATTTAAGAATTAAAGAAATTTCTAAGGAGGCTATTAGTCAATATTGCACATCTGTAGCACAACTCATGATCCCCAGCTGACCAGACTAACAAAATATTTACAGGTCTGTATGAAAAGAAAATTTATAGCAAGATAATGAGATACTTTGGGTCCTTACAAGAACTTCTTTCCAACCACAAGGGAGAGCCAAAGCAAAAAATCACAGGGAAGACAACTTGAAAGGTTTTTGAATGTTCATCACTTCTGGGTGATGGTCTCTACATATGAATTTTGGAGATTGGAGTCACTCTTTTTCTTCAAAAACCAAATTTTTGACTACCTTTGCAGAACAAATTGATATATCTTAAGATTTTATTGTCCCGGAATTTTGATTTATAATTATGACCATATAATAAGAACTCCTTCTCACATCCTTTCTCCTACTCCTCTTCTCCCTTTTTACCCCTATTTTCACCAGTCCAGAAAAAAATGTTTGGTCATGGAATATTTTTTAGTTTTTCATTCATTTTACTTTCATGAAAAATTCAGATTGTGACCTAGAAAGGCAGGCAAAGAAATAGTTCCTCCCTTCCCCCAGTTTTTGAGAAAAAGTGTTTCCAGGAAGGAAAAGGAAGCTGGTTAGAATTATAGCACTGACTAATTTTTCCACCAAAAATGGAATTCAAAATGCATTCCGTTATTTGGGTGAAAAAACCTTTTCACTAAAAAAAAAATCTAATTACCAGCTCTTCCAACATATTAATCACATTTGTCATTGTTAAAATTTCAGCCTGTTTCCCATACCATTTAGGGAACCCTTTGAGAATGGAATGAAATAACATCTTAAACAAGGAAAATTACTTTTTTTCCTCTCTGACAAAACAGGAATCTTATTCTAACCATGTGGGGACCAATTAAAGACACAGCCAGGACTGGGAGTGAATTAGTCCACGTGGGTAATATTTACTGTGCTGAACTTCAGGGGAGAGATTCATTTACCTGTGTGGAAGTACCTTTTGGCATTGGGGATGCTCAGCTGTTGAGGATATCAGCAATTTTATTTAGGAATCAGAATCCTATCCTACATCTCCCTTGGGCAGATTCCTTTTTAGCTTTGGCCATTTCAGTCTGTAGCATTTTCACAGAGAACAAAGACAGTTCACCTGTGAGTTCTTCACCTGAGGGAGCATTTGGCTGGTGTGAAATAAAAGTACAGTGCTCTTATGCTTCTGTCTCTCTCCATTTCAGGAAGGAATTGTTACTTTCTCCTTGGTGGCCCAAGGCAGAAGTGATGTGAGTTCATAGACTGAAAGAATTGTTTAGGTTGGAAAAGGCCTGTAAGATCATTGAATCCAGCTGTTAAACTGTGTCATGTTCAGCACTAAACCATGTCCCCAAGGGCCACATCTTCCCAGCTTTTAAATCCCTCCAGGGATGGTGGCTCCATCACTTCTCTGGGAAGCCTGTTCCAATGTCTGACCAGTCTTTCAGTGAGGAAAAGTTTCCTAATATCCAATCTAAATCTCCTCAGGTGCAACTTGAGGCCATTTCCTCTCATCCTGCTGCCTGGGAGAAGAGACCAACCCCCACCCCACCACAACAACCTCCTTTCAGGCAGGTGAGGAACTGCCTTTTCAGCCCCAAAGTTATTCTTTATGGCTTTAGTTGGGTCTCCAACAGCCTTTGAGAGCTACATTCAGATGGGAAAAGATAAAAAAATGCCAGGAAATCCTCTAATCTTCACCGCCAGCAATATCCACAACACGTCCTGCTGTTTTCAGGTAAATATTTGGACCATGAAAGGTGAGCTGAACAACGTGGCACTGACAGACAAAGCCACTTCACACCATGTTCTGTCAAGCACAGACTCAGCTGCTCAGTAGGGACCAAACAGACAAGCAAAATTAGCTTCTGTTGTGCTGTGTGCAGTGTCAATCCATTTTACAAGCCCCACTGTGGTGACCTGAAAGAAACCTATGGTTTGCTGCACACAATTTTTCTTCCATCTGGCTTGTTTTAGGACTGGGAGGGGGGAAATGAGGCTGGATGGAAGGGCTGGAGTGAATACATGCAGTCCTGAGTGTTTTCAATAGAGCATTAATTGAAATGTTGTAGATACTGTTTGCCTCAGCTGTAGCTGTTCATAATAATTATGTTGATGTATTCAGAGAGGAACAAAAAAATATCTCTCTTCTCAGAGAGAAAGAAATTTAAGCACTGGGTTGGGCATTTGGGAGCCTGGTAAACTCCTGGTCCTGGTAAATTGGACATGTACAAGTCCTGGAGGCAGATGGGATGTATCCAGCAGGGAGCTGGCTGACAAAACACTGCCAGTCTCCATCTCTGTTGAAAGTTTGCAGTGATTAAGAGATCTCCCCAATGAAAATAAAATAAAGTAAAATAAAATAAAATAAAACAAGCTATGTTAATCCTTACAGAAAGACAAGGAGGGTTCAGAGAGCTACATGGCACTTACCTTATCACAATCCCCGTGAGTGAAGCAAACCCCACAGGGTCACCCACACAGGGAAGAAGTTCTTCCTCATATTCAGGTGGAACTTCCTGGGCATCAGTGTCTGCCTGTGGCCTCTTGTGCCATTGCTGGGCCCCTCCCAAGTAGAGCCTGGTCCATCCTCTGACCCCTCCCTGCAGATTCTGGTAGACATTGATAAGTTCCCCTCTCAGTTGTCTCTTCTTGAGACCCAAGTCTTTCATCCTTTCCTTGTAAGAGGGATGCTCCAGTCCCTTCATCATCTTTGTAGCCTCTGCTGGACCTGCTGAGAAGCTCCATGTCTCTAATTTACCACTTTCCTCCTGGGAAATTCTTGTTTCTCTGTTTTCCTGTCTCAAAATATGCACAGACTGCAAACCCCACCTGATTTGTGATCATAAGAGACAAAATGTTGCCACCTGATCTATGCTTTATTGCACTGGACAACCCCAGCACTGAGGGAACCTGATTCTCTTCCTCAACATTCTCGGTTCCTTTCTCCTTGACCTCACTATATTGAAGGTTTTGAATGTTATGTAATTAACTACACCTTGCCTTCACTCTGCCAAACCTTCTACAGCTACTCAGGAGGGGTGTGGGATTCCCAAAGGTCATTTTCTCTATCTTTCAAACTCATGAAGTTGCCTTGGTAATAACATGGGTGGAAAGTGTGGGAGCTGAGGAATGAGCACAACCCATTCTCTGAGGAGTGTGGTCTGTGGTCACAGATCTTCCCCAAATCCAGGCTGATGAGCTACCCTTGACAGCTGGAATGTGAATGTGGGAGATGCGTGCACCCCTAATTCCTGGAAATTCAAGTTAAAATGGGACCTCATCACTGCCATGGCTGATTTTGGCTGCAGGTTGATGGAGTAACAGCAGGCACACAGTCAGCTGTGACACTGTGGCAAAATCCACAATGACTTCTCTAAACACAGTCACCTGTGGTCCTCTGGCTGTGCCTTAAAGCAGACAATCCAAGATCCCTCTACATGCAATTCCATGCTGGGCAAAGCTCCAGGAAAGCCTCATCTCGGGAGCTGTTTATTTAATTGGCCACTGCCATGACCACAATTGTACAAGGACAGTTAATTGCTTTTCCTGGCAAAAGAGGTGAAGCCTGTAGCCTTTATGTGTTGTGTCACTTGTGTCCCCAACCAGGTCACCTGATGGACAGGAAAGCACCCCAGCAAACTGAGCCCCTGTGAGAAGCCTGAAGGTCAAAAATAGGGTTTCCTCCAGTGACAGTGGAATTTCCTCCAGTGACAGTGGGGTCCACCCAACACCACCAGTGTGGGGGGTCTCCATTCAGCTGCTCCACCAGCTCCATGTAGAGCTGATCACTCAGACTGCTGTAACAGGGGCATGCTGGATGAGCATTTGGAGTCTGAAGACAGTCAATACTTTCTGACTCAGATGTCTAAACATGCTGGCACAGAATTGTTGAGTTTTGAAAAGACCTCTAAGGTCATCACATCCAACCATTCACTCAGCACTGGCAAAGCTATCACCAAACCATGTCCCCAGGTGCCCCATCTACACATTTTTTGAACACTTTCAGGGATGGTGACTCCACCACTTCCCTGGGCAGCCCGTTCCAACATCTGGCCACCATTGCAGTGAAAAAATTTTTCCTTATATCCAATCTAAAACTCCCCTGGCTCAACTTGAAGCCATTTCCTCTTGTCCTCTGTCGCCTCTTGCTTGGGATATGGTTACTTTAAAAGCCCCACAGGAGGTCAGTGGTCCCCTTTGGCCACCTGGATCTCAAAGATTGCCTTGTGAGATCTGGAAGTCATGGATTCAACCTAGATCCAGAGAACTGCCAGCCAAGGTGTGAGTGCTCCACCTCACAGCCTCGTGGGGTTTTACTGTGAAATGTCACCTGGGTAGAGAGTCACAGTTTTCCACTGCAGGAACACTGACTTGGCAGTTGCACCCAAAGCTCTTGGAATGACAACAACCTTTTACTGGGACACCCCCACCCAAATTCACCACTGAAATAAACAATCAAACCTCCAATATTCCTTTTAATTTGCTTCTTGATTTCTATGGAGACATCGTGGCGTGTTTTTAAAGCCCTTCTGTGCCGATCAGGAAAGGTGGACACTTGGATTTTTCTTTTCAATTATAGTTAAGTTTTTTCACTAATCATGTTGACACGGGAACTGGGGCTTTAAGGAAAATAAATTAATTTGGAGGTTCGTTTAAATTTAACTTTCACCTTACAGAGTGATTTGATGTTAGATACAAGGTGTCCAGGCAAAATCACACCTTGGACATGTCATTTTTCTTTCACTGACCATGGAGGGAGCTGAGGCAGGTGCTTGGGATGCTTTTATATAGCTCAGTGAAATGAGTTTCACTCTCTTTTCTAAGACATAAAATAAATATCATGACAACTGGGAGCATCCAGGTTCCCTCATATATGGTAAGTAGTACTTTTTCCCTCACTGTCATTCTGGTGAAATGTTAGAATGATATTTTTTCCCTTTCATCTCTAATAAATGTTAGGCACCAACTTCACAACTTGCCCCTTCCTGACCATATCAGAAAATAAATTGGTTTTGTAAGAATTCCATACTGATGGCGGATTATCTTTAGGTTTTTTGTTTGTTTGAGCAAGACCACATTTAAATTTCAAGTTAATATTTTAGGATTCCAGAGATTTTTTTTTTTCAGTGTCTACTGAATTACTGATTTTTAGCAGCAAGGATATGTGAGAAAACATCTCTGCTCTCAAGCTGACACTGGAGTCCTATCTTTTGAATAAAACAGGACAAGGGATGCTCAAAACCTCTGAAAAGCAGACAGACAGTACCTCTTTGCTACAGTCATGTACCTGCTTCTGCTGCTTATTTTTCAGCTGAAATAATAAGCTTTTTTTTTTTTTTTTTTGAGAATTCCCAGTAGTTTCTGTGGAAATAATGATGAGTCCTGGGAAAAAAAAAAAAAAAAAAGAAAAAAAGAGGTAATTCTAGGTGAGGATATGGAAAGAGGAGATAAATTCCCAGAGCAACAGAGATAAATTCCCAGTGAAACAGAGAGAAATTCCCAGAGTAACAGAGATCTTGTGTACAGATTTTTTAATAATTTAAAAAAAAAAAAAAAAAAAAAAAGAGAGAGAAAGATAAAAAAAAACCAAAGAAGCAAATACAAAGTTCTGGGCTAAAAAGCTGATTTTAAATATCTGTGTGATTAAAAATAAGACATCTCACAAAGGATTTACCTTTACTATTCATAAGCACATGCAAAATAGGCATTTCTGCCTGAGCTTGTCCTCCTGGGGCTCTTTCAGAAGGTCCAATCAATTCAGTCAATGGATGGGAAGCTTCAGCTCCTCTCCTGCTCAGTTAGACAACCAGCATGGATGAGAAGAACCCTGGTTTTGTCCACTGATGGTCAGAGAAGCCTTGGGGGAAGAAACTCCCACTCAGTTCTGCTCTGCAGACATCTGGTGAGAGGTGAAGGAAATCCCACCCTTGGGAAGGGCAGCAGAGCCGGTAAATCCAACACTTTAAATGACAGGGTTGTCCAATGCCACCTCTCCTTACGTCTCATGTTTCACAGAATCACAGAATGGTTTGGTTGGGTGGGATCTTCACGATCATCCAGTTCCAACCCCCCTGCCATGGGCAGGGACACCTTCCACTGGACCAGGTTGCTCAGAGCTCCATCCAACCTGGCCTTGGACACTTCCAGGGGTGGGGCAGCCTGTAGTGGATTTCCATGGCTGGGTTTTGGTAGTGGGGGGGTTACAGGAGTGGCTTCTGTTAGAAGCTGCTGGAAGCTTCCCTTGTCCCGTGCCAATGCCAGCTGGCTCCAGGACGGACTTCCCGCCGCTGGCCAAGGCCAAGCCAGTCAGGAGTGACAGTAATGCCTCTGGGATAACATATTTAGGAACAGAAGGTTGTGGCACAGAAGGAATTCCAGCCAGGGAAGAGCAGAGTGAGAACATGGGAATAACAACATAGACACCAAGGGCAGTGCAGAAGGAGGGGCAGGAGGTGCTCCAGGAACCAGAGCCGAGGCCCTGCAGGCCGTGGTGCAGAGCAGGGTGGGACAGCTGTGCCCCTGCAGCCCATGGAGGACCATCAGGGTGCAGAGACCCCCCTGCAGCCCAGGGAGGATCATTGGGATGCAGAGACCCCCCTGCAGCCCATGGAGGATCATTGGGATGCAGAGACCCCCCTGCAGCCCATGGAGGATCATCAGGGTGCAGAGACCCCCCTGCAGCCCATGGAGGGTCATCAGGGTGCAGAGACCCCCCTGCAGCCCATGGGAGAGCACTGGGGTACAGAGACCCCCCTGCAGCCCATGGAGGACCATCAGGGTGCAGAGACCCCCCTGCAGCCCATGGAGGCTCCCATGCTGGAGCAGGTGGATGCAAGAAGGAGGCTGTGACCCCCTGGGAGGCCCAGGATGGAGCAGGGTGCTGACAGAGACCTGTAGCCCGTGGAGAGGTGTCGGATTCCAAATTTTGGATATGAGAAAAAGAAAAACTGGTAAGTTTAAACAAAAGCCTTAGGCTGACAGAGACTGGGAAAAAACCCTTAATCTAGAGTCCAGACAGGGATCCATTGATGTCACGGGTTTGGAATATCCTGCCCAAGCCCAGACAAACCATGCCCTGACCTCATCAAACCTGTGCAGAAGGTCTTCTTGTGTTTTATCTCTCCCTTTGTGTTACCTGTTCCCCCCCCTGTAAAATCCCCTAAGATAAAATGGGTTTTTTCCATGAGGTAATTCCTAAGACCCCAAAAATGTGTTAACCTGGGGTTTTCCCTTATGTCATCCTTGTGAAAGTCCCCCATTTTAATTGAATGAATATGTAAACCCCCTGTTGAATATGTAAACCCTAAACCCTTTAAATATGAAGCTGTATGTCCAATAAAGTATTCCAGTTTTCTTGCCTCCCTGGGATAGTCTTAGCTTCATTGACCTCCACAGGGAGGGAAGCCCACTCTGGAGCAGGTTTTTCCTGGGTAGGACCTGTGGCCCCTGTGGGGGACCCACGTCAGTACAGGTCATTTGTGAAGGACTGACCCCATGGAGAAGTGACCCACGGGACAGCAGTTTGGGAAGAGCTGCTACCCGAGGGATGGACTCACACCAGAGAGGTCCATCAAGGACTGTCTCCTGTGGGAGGGACCCCACAGGAGCAGGGGAAGGACTCCAACTCCCCTCCCTGAGCAGCAGCAGAAACAACAACTGACCACAACCCCCATTCCTGTCCCCCTGTACTGCTCAGGGTGGGGAGGAGGAAGAATGTGGGGGGAAGGAGGGTGGGGGGAAGGTGTTTTTAAGACTGTTTTATTTCTCACTCTTTGGCTCTTATCCTGCTAGTAATAAATTTAAGTACTATCCCCACTTTGAGTCTTGTTTTGCCCGTGAAGGTGATCAGTCACTGACCTCTCCCAGCTCTTATCTCTACTCATGAATTCTTAGCTGTTTTTTTTCTCTCTCCTCTGTCCAGTTGCAGAGGGAGGGTGAGAGAGTGGCTTTAGTGGGTACCTGGTACCCGGCCAGGGTCAACCCACTAAACAGCCACAGCTTCTCTGGGCAACCTGTGCCAGTGTCTCGCCACCCTCTGAGTAAATAACTTCTTCCTGACATCTAATTTAACCTGCTCTCCCCTTTCAGTTTAAAGCCATTCCCTCTTGTCCCATCACTATCTGCTCACAGGAAAAAATCACTCTCCTTTTGTGCAAACTCCCCATAAATACTGGAAGGCCACAATAAGGTCTCCCTGGAGCCTTCTCTTCTCCAGGCTGAACAACCCTAACTCTCCCAGTTCTCAACCCTTCATCAGCCCAACTGCCCTTTCCAGGTTTAGAAGGAGCTGAGAAAGATAAAGACAGATTCCAGAGAAGAGTGTACCAGGAAAAAGGTCAAGACCTCTTTGGACATTTGGAATTGTGCTACATTTGTCAGCTTCAGATTTTCTTGCACTTTTGCATGAAATATTTGATTCTGAGCATTACAGCACATGCCAAGCTGAGCAGATTGGGTGCAACTATGGACCAAGATGATCTTCCAGTCGTAGAGAGAGTGTGCTCTGGTTTTTATCAGTCATTGGGAATATATTTGATATGTATCAGCTGAATTCTTCTGAAGTTACAATTTTTTTTCCACAGAACCAGTGAGCAATTTGTAGCTCTGTAAAGTCATTCCCTGGTGACCTCGGTCAAGCCTAAACACTTGCATTAGGAAGCAAAACCTGACACATTAACCTTTGTTGCCTTGACTGTCTGCAAACAACAGGGTTTAATAAGCTGTGAAAGAACATATTTAATTAAAAAAAAAAAAAAAAGAAGCCAAGGCAACAACCAAGTAACCACAAACTACAGGAAGAAGAAGAAATCAGGGCAGGCCCAATTCTCAAATATAGCAAATTGGTGTGATTCCAGTAAAGTCAGCAATCCTGGGTCAAATTATGCTCCTTGTGGATCTGGCCCCAGGAGGATGAGTACGTGATAGCACTGCTGAATCAAAGACAGATGAAAACACTGCTAAACTGAACTGAGTATTCCCATCTCCCTACAGCATAAAGCAGACAAGGAAAAACAGGTCATGTTTCTGCTGTCTTTCCACAGCTTCCAAAATAATAATTTTGTATATGCTGCTGGATTTTAGTACTATGAACCGCTTTGTTTGCGCACACACATCCTCATACACACAGCACCATTTTAATCCACATTTTTCTCTTCTTTCCATTATCACAAATTAAATTATAGCTCTGGTGGCCCTGGGTAATGCACAGTGAAAATACTCTCCTTGAGCTATGATTCTAAATCCCCAAATGTATTTGTATAAATAAACTGCTGAGGTACCATTCCTCAGTCATTTGATATATTAAGAATTAGGATATATTTTTTCCTCTGTGCTCCTCCGTAGCAGGAAATAATTTTCTTTTTCCTTTGCTGTACCACAATCAAAGTTTGTAGGCAGTAGTTTAGCTTAATCATACTTATGCAATTACTGTCAGAGTATGACATTTTCCTTTCACCTTTACTATTCCCAGCAGATTAAGCTATCAACCCTTCAAGATCATTACAGTTGTTTACATGCAGGTAGCAAAAAAGAGTCTCAAACAGCAGGAAATCTTGATCTCTGGCTATGGCATGAACCAAACTCTCTGTATTTTGGGGATTTTTGATTTAGTGGCATGGAAGTTCTAACCACACTTGAGAAATGGACTAACCAGGGAAAGACAAATGTTTCTCTCAAAGAAGTTTGAAAAACCACTATAGAAATTTTAATGTAAAGATTGTTCCACAAACATCCCAGGATGTGTGTTTATGTGCTGAATGATGGGAACCATCTGGATATCAGATGATACTTTCAAATTCCTTCCACTATTAAGCTGACACACTTAGGTTGACGTGGTTGCTGCACTGAGAGAAAACTTTGCAGAAGTGTCAGGTAGCTGAGGAGGGGGAAAGAGCAGCAGATGGGACTGACAGGTTTTGATTCTCCACTCTTTTCTTTTGATGCCAATCAAACAGAACCTTCTGCAGGTGTCCCTGCCCCTGGGGAGGCTGCACAGAGCAGCTGCTCTGAGGTTGACCAGCACTGATGCTGTGTGAGGTTCTGAAATGTCAAGTTTTGAAAACAGCAGCTGCTTTTGCAAAGCTCACATGGCTCAAAGGAGGTGGCAGACACTTCCAAAATCTGTCTGGTTTCTCAGCTGTCCCCTCACTTGGCCTTTAGGAAACAGTTCTTGCTCAGGTGAGATATTCTTGCAGACACACAACTCTAGAAAGTCTCTGGACTTCCATGTGTGTATCTGCTTATAAGCAGAGACATATCATAGATCCACAGGATGGTTTGGGTTGGAAGGGACCTTAAACACCACCCAGATCCAAACCCCTGCCATGGGCAGAGACACCCTCCACTAGACCAGGTCACCAATCTGGCCTTGGACAATTTCAGGGATGGGAATATGATATTATCCACCTCTTTCCCCTTAAATGCCACAGCAAAATCTGCTTTCAGTTCCATTTTGACTTGCCCACCACCACTGACTTACAAATTGCAAGGCACAAAAGAAGTCTTCATCATTTTTTAAATGATTTCCTTAGGAAAGGAAGGTTCTGCAATCCCACTGCAGGTCTGCCAGTCCCCACTCTTCATTAACACATTGGCCAGTTTCAATCATCATTAGACAAGAGGCCTGTGTTTCAAGGATATTAAGTCTGCTAAGGATAGTTGGGAAGAAAGAGGAGATGGGCTGCAGCTGGTGTTGCAATTAAAAGAATTGGATATTCAGGATTTTAATCATAATATTTGACACCAGAGAATCTGGAGAATGGAAAAGAAACCAGATTTTGGAAGGCCTTCTGCTAATGAAGATCTTTATTCTTTTCTTTCTGAATCCCTTGGGCAACCAACACACTGGCGAACATTTAAATGGTCAACCTTATTTCTGTTGATATTCATTTTATATAAATATGATTATCTGTTTAATTACTCTGTTCCCTCCAGTTGTTAAAACTACATCAAGTTAATTTTCATTTCTCAGTATATTATATTCTGCATTTCATTAAATAGAAGCAGTTACTTAAAGCTTACAGTGTTCACATTCGGCTCTTGATTTTCAGCTGGGCTTAAATTACTCCAGTGTAGACACAGAAATCAGAATTACCCAAAGGGTTCTCCCTATTTCTATCACTATATTTTCTTCTTTTTATTTACAACTCAGGACTAAGTCCTCTACAACTGTTATGGAATATTTAAAGCTCATTCAAAATGCTTTCAAAGTTGGTTTTAAAGACATTTGGAATGAAAATCATTAAAAAAGCCATTGTTGGAAATTGCATGAACTCCATTTCTTCCTGGAATTTATATTTTAGTTTGAAAGATAATAGTATAGCCATCTAAGTAAAAATTACCATAAATTTAATGGACTGCATTGCTTAAAGTAATAGAAAAACTATGTGTTAAACAGGGGATTTCTTCCTCTAAAAAGAAAGATGGTGATAGTGCCTTCTTTTAACTGCTCTTTCCAGTGACAAAAATGCAGCAAACATTTCACTTGGCTGAATCAGGGAGTTAAATGATGAAGGCATTGCTTCCCACCCATGATTCAGCAGAGCACCACAACCTGTGTGCAGCCCCAAGCAATGCAGCACTAGATTTAGGCATATACTCCTTAGATTGTTATTATTTCTTGAACTAGAGTCCCCCATGTTCAGTTCTGTGCAGTTTTCAACCTCTTCTTGCAGCTGAACTCCAAGTGCAGCACAGTTTCCACTTAGAAATCCCACTAGATAATTAATGTCTTACAGGCTTTCATTAAGCAACCCTTGATATATCAAGGGTGGATGGGCTTTCAAGATTTGATACTTCTCCCGTGGAGATACAGGAGGCCAATGGACAGAAATAATCCTTTCCAAGCAGTAATGAATAGCTGTGCTAAGTGGGATGAATAATAAAGAAGTGCAGCAGCAATTTGCTCCCTCTCTGATTTGTATTTGCTCACCATGTCACAGAAGAGGGAGGCAGACACAGATAACAGTGCTCTATCAGTTAAATACATGTGTTTTTTCAGCTCCTTTGCACAAATGTTACTTATTCACTTTGACTGCAAGGACTATAAATTTCAGGTTGCATTTCGCCCCTTGCTGTGCAACACCTTGTAAAGATTCAAGGCATCCACTGTCAGCAACAAACCAGCATGAATCTCAAGGACATTCCTAGCAGAAATAGCTCATTGGAGGATCTTTCATTAATTAAAGGCAGGAATCAGGACCTGCCTGTCTGATAAACTTCCAGGGGTGTTGTACTCTGAGTCTTGAAAGTCACGATAGTAAGAACTTTTGCAGTACTCAAGACATGAATCTTTGGGCTTAATTTTTAGGCTCTTATTTTGTAAAATCTTATGTAAAATCATTCTAAATAAGTGTACTCATTTCCTGTTTAATTACTGCCTTTTTGGCTTCTGGCTCTGTACAATAATACGTTAAAGAATTTGTCCTGAGGACCAAGAACTGTTTTATAAAGAGATTAAAAAGCACAGGCAAAATTATCATGAGCAATGTGTTGAGTGGACTCAGTCCAGTTCCCAAAGGGCTCTAACACTGCATTAGGCAAAATATTTGTTCAACTTACAGAGTACTGAGCAAGAATAGAAAAACCATGAACTTCCTTTGATCTTTCCTAAGGGCAAAGATAAAAGGATGCCTCTAAAGGTATGGGAAATCTCAACTTTCTGTTGCCAATATCTTGTAAGTCACAGGTTGTATCTCCATTTTTCGTTGTAGTCCTTGTGCTTTACGTTTCCTGAACACTCATCTGTAATAGATTTTTCTCAAAATAATGGTTTTGTTTTTTTTTTTCCTTAGAATACAGCTCACAGGAAACAGATGGCATCCAAGTAATTCCTCCTCCAAACTAAACAAGACAAATATCAAACCAGAATAATGACTCAATGATTCGCCTTGGTCGAGTTATCTAAGGTTGCTACTTTGGTATTAAATATTCTTTAATTACTCTCATAGTAAGAGTAGTTTGTAAAGGAAACCCTGTAGGGTGATTTGGAAAAATGTTGATTTTTTCTCCTAGTTTTGTCTTTAACTTCCCATGGTATGCACAGTGAGACATCTGAGCTCGATGCCCCATATATCAAGTGAATCATTAAGGTTGGAAAAGACCTCTAAGATCATAGAAGGGTAGAAAGGTTTAAGCTGAAAGGGACCTTGAAGATCACATAATTCCAACTCCCTGCCATGGGCATGGACACCTTCCCCTATCCCAAGTTGCTCCAAGCCCCGTTCAACCTGGCCTTGGACACTTCCAGGGATGAGGCAGCCACAGCTTCCCTGGACAACCTGTGCCAGGGTCTCCCCACCCTCACAGGGAAGAATTTCTTCCTAAAGTCTAATCTAAAGTTGTCCTCTTTCCATCTAAAACCATTCCCCCTTTTCCTCTCACCGTCAGCCTGTATAAAATGTCCCTCTCCCTCCTTTTTATAAGCCTCCTTAAGGCACTGGAAGGCCACAGTAACATCTCCCTGGAGCCTTCTCTTCTCAGGCTGAGCACCCCCAGCTCTCCCAGCCGACCTGCAGAGCAGAGGTGCTCCAGCTCTCAGAGCACCTCTGTGGTCTCCTCTGGACTCGCTCCAGCAGATCCACGTCTTTCTTGTGCTGAGGACCCCAGAGGTGGAGGCAGCACTGCAGGTGGAGTCTCATGAGTGCAGAGTAGAGGGGCAGAATCACCTCCCTTGAGCTGCTGGTCACACCTCTTTTCATGCAGCCCAGGATCATCGAGGCCAACGATCAAACCACCAGGTCCATCACTGAAACATGGGCTCAAGTGCCACATCCACACATTTTTTGAATGCTTACAAGGATGGTGGTGACCCCACCACTTCCCTGGCCAGCCTGTTCCAATGCTTCACAACCCTTTTGTTGAAGAAAGTTTTCCTAATATCTGATCTAAACCTCCCCTGGTGCAACTCGAGGCCATTTCCTATTTCACTTCACGTGACTAACACTCTGCATCCCTTAATTTGTGTTCCATGAATCCGTCTGCTCCTGAGCCTTAGACCAAGCCTGATCCATGGCTTAGAAAGACAAGGAATGGGACTCCTCTGGCCAGACACAGATCTCTACATTTGATCCAGTGATTCCTCTATAATTGAAAGGAAGTAGAAGACAGTCTGGGGGCATATAATGTCTATAATATGGAATATGAATTATTCTCTTAAAGTGTGGGTTAGCAGGAGAGCCTGGGGTGATGAGTGCAGGTCTGAATGCCAACATGTTGGTTATCAAAAGCTAAGTGACACCAATGCCACCTGAGCTAATAATTTTTTTCTCCCTTTCACAACTCTGAGGGATGGATTTGGCCTGTAACTACTTTGAAGAGCGAGTGAAAGCAAAGAAATGAAGTGCAGTGATGTGTTTATAAATACATGTGATCACATTTGTAGATGTGGCACTTAAAAACACAGATTAGTGGTGGGCCTGGATGTGTGAGGTCAGTGGTTGGAGTCAGTGATCTTGGAGGTCTTTTCCAACCTTAATTGTTTTAGGATTCAATGATTCTCTGCACAACACATAAACTTATGTCCATATATGTAAAAATGTATTTTTATGTATATACTTTCAGGATATGTTAAAGGTTTCATTTTCATACCATACCTGGTACCTGAGAGACTGACAGGAAAAATAGCTAATGTTGTGTGGTAAGTGGTGCAGATATATGACAGTTGAGGTGATCTCCTAATCATCATCACCTCAATCACAAGCTGTCCAGGATGTGCAGTCTGACTCTTGCCTTCAGTGCAAATTAATAATGTAAGAATTGAGTGGCTTTATCAAAATTATACAGGGAGCAAAGTTGCTTTCCTAAGATCCCATGAATCAGAATCAATGTCTGAATTAATTTGATCAGGCACAATATAATTTTATGCAACAAGACCACTCTTCCTTCCCAGGCATCCGAGCTGAAGTGGGCTCTCCACATTCATAGCTGTAAGTACACTGTGCTCTGCCTGGTTATAAATTATCCTTTCACATCCCTAAGTAAAACTGTAGAGGTCCTTTGCTAGGAAAATACTCAAGCAGGCACAATAAATGGGCATTTTAAGCAGAGATAACCTGTGCCTTGTTCCTGAAAATGAACAGCCAGGCTGCTGGCAATTATCTGTAATTACAGCTGGTACAAAAGGGTTTTTCATAATGCATTTTTGTACAATGTGCAACCCTGAGATGAGGTCCCAAGGCTGAAACATTTGTTCCCCTTTTCCATTAAGTGCTTTTTAAAAAATAATAATTAGAAGATCGTTCAGGAGGAAAGATAACACTCTGACATGGCCACTTAGTAAATACATAAGGCTTATTATTTGCCTCTCAAGAGGCTTGATCCCATCCCAGTGATTTAATATGAACCATGATATAACCAGTTAATTACCAGAACTGGAAGAAGAGAGAGAAGAAAAGCATCATTAAACCCATTGTCCAGATAAGGAAACCTAAAAAGTTCTTTGCATACATTCAGCATCAAAGCTGAGAAACTTGTCAGTCAGCAAACTCCCGGCCCAAGGGTGATCTGTAGAATTCAAATAACTTGGAATTTGTTAAAAAGGATCTCTCCATATATCAGCCTCAGTTATAGTTTTTCTGATTATTTTTTTTGGCTTAGGATTCTGCTTTGCCCGTGTTGTGGTGATTGACTGTGGAGCAAAGAGCTCAGTACACCTCGATGAGGTAGCAAAGGATATTCTTCCTTCAGTGCCTGGAACACAAATATTAGTTTGGTCTTGTCAAACAGATCCTACCACAAGACCTGTCCAGATGTTTATAGTTTTGCCAGTCCATTAATCATTCCAACCATTTCTCTGCTTTCTTTGCTGAGCTCTGTTGGTAAACAACTGTTTCTGAGAGAATTTTGAGATTAAAATGCTGCCTTTCCTTCCACACCATTGATAGGAACATAAGGGGAGCTGAGTTGAAAAAGAAAAATAGTCCCTTATTTATGTACTGGATAAAACATGAGCTGTTTGGTGCCTGTCTCCTCATGTTACCACAGGTACCATGAAATCCCTAGTATTTACTGAATCATTTAGCTGACCCCCTGCATTTACTGTGTTTAGAAAAAAGATTGCTTGGAATACTCTGCTGAAAGTAATTACTGGGGACAACAGATACCAAGATTTTAATTGCAGTCCTTGTATCTCCTTGTTCTTAGAACTTAATTCAAACGTCCTTTCGGTTAACCAAAAGAAAAGAGAAATAGAAAAAATAAAAATGTTACTCGTCTGTAAGTCTCTCATCTCAGGAATCTGTCTAAATACTTTCTGAATAATCAAAGTCACAAAAATCCCTCTGAAGCAAATGAGCTTCAGCACATCAGTCTTGCACCATTCCATAATTTGAAGGGTCTGATTCTGTGCAGGGCTGGTTGTGCTTTCTTACCTTCAAAATCAAAAGAATTTGGTGTCCCTTCTCATCTTCAATGAGCAAAAGATCCTCCCGAGCAATTATGTTAATTAGTCTCATAGATAACACTCAATTAAAATAGAATACTTCATTTATACTTGCAAAATGCCTGAGATCCACAGATGAAGGCACTTGTATGCTTTGCCCAGAGAAGCTGTGGGTGCTCCATTTCTGGAAGTGCTCAAGGGCAGGTTGGATGGGGCTCTGAGAAACCTGGTCTAGTTGAAGGTGTTCCTGACCATGACAGGGGATTAGAAATAAATGATCTTTAAGGTCCCTTCCAACCCAGACCATTCCATGATTCTACACAGGTTATTTCAAATTAATTTGATTATTCACAACAAGTACAAGGCTATATCACAGAGGACAGAGCTGAAGGAGAACAGCTGAAGCAAGCTGGAAAACTGATCATTTCAGAGAACAGATTGTGCAGGTTACCCCAGAGAACTGTGAGAGCACAGATGACAGAGACTGTGTCTGCTCTGCTCTTCATTGTCCCGTTTGCAAACCAGTGAGCACCACGATATGTTGGGTCTGATCTTCAGCTTTTGTCAGCTGCAGCTCTGGACACTGGAGGTAGGTTGAATCTAGAGAGTTTGCTAAGTTTTATGGACAAAAAAAAAATAAACAAGAAACAATTAAAAAGAAACTTTTCTTTCTTTTTTTTGTTTTTTAAACATACTAATTTTTAACAATTTTAGGTGAATATGAGGTTGCCCTTCGGGTCCAAAACAGAATATCTTTTTAAATGGTAATTTTTATGGAACAGGAGGATGTGTGTGCTTCATGTCTTGCCTCAGCAGCAGATATGTTGCCTTAGAAACACAGCAAAGAATATTTTTGATAAAGCAGTCTCTGCTGTACAAATTAGCTGTTTCCCTTGGGGTCCTATGTGGTGTGCTGGCCATGTCAATAAATTTCAGGAATCTCCCACTCATCCCAGTTTGGGAAATTTAAAAAATATTCCGATATGTGCTTTTCAAACACATCAGGGATCAATTCTGCTGAAGCCTGGGTTAGTCTGTCACTGAGACCTTGTGAGTCCATCACAAGAGGGACACTCTGTACTCCCACATCGAAGGTCAGCAGATGGTTTTGTGCCAGTGCCTGTGGTATCAGTAGATCACAGAATCATAGAATTGTTCAGGTTGGAAAAGACCTTTCAGATCACCAAATCCAGCTGATAACCCAGCACTGCCAAATCCACCACTAAACCACCTCCCTCAGAGCCACATCCACACGTTGTTTAAATCCCCCCAGGGATGGTGACTCCACCACTTCCCTGAGCACCCTGTTCCAGTGTCTGATCACCCTTTTGGTGAAGGTATTTTTTCATACTATCCTATCTAAACCTCCCCTGGTGCAACTTGAGGCTGTTCCCTCTTGTCCTGTTGCTTGTTCCCTGGGAGAAGAGACTGATCCCCCCCTGGCTACAGCCTCCTTTCAGGGAGTCGTAGAGAGCGATGAGATGCTGGTGGCTGGCACGGTGCTGTCTGTGTGCTTACCCTGAAAAGAACCAGCTCCAAGTAGAAGTCTTGGAAGCTGCCCTCTGTGGCATCATCTCCTGGCAGCACCTGCTCCTTTTTGACCCCACAAATGGAAGCTGGAGCAGTTATTGGTCAGGCAGCTGCTGTGATCGTTGATTTGAATTGAAGGATGGAGGTCCCAGACTTGTGGGGTGGGTATGTTTCTCTCCAAAGAAAATATTAAGGAAGAAACTCTTCTCACTGAGAGAGTTTAGCAAGTTTTCTTTTGATCAAAACAACAAATGTAATTTGTCAAATGCGCTGTCATGAGCAACAATTAAGTTTGGGCTCACAGGGAGACAACACATCTCACTGTTCTGAAGCTGCCCAAATATAGGACATGACCCCAACAGAGGTTTCCTAATTCAGCTACCAACCATTATGCTGCTTTCTCGTGATCAGTATTCTTTCCTTTCCCCCCACATTTCTCAGGCCTAAGGATGGCAGTGATGCACCTTCCCTGTTCCTCCACAGAGCAAAGGCTCCTCTCTCTCCAAGCTGTCTCTCTGACACGAGCCTGTGAAGTTTACTCATATCTCTGAGCCCCAGCCCCAAAAAGTTCACTGGGAAATACACTAAAGATGTGTTTTCAGAGGACTTCACACTTCATTCCAAGTCTAATTACTTTCAGTTAAGTAGCATAATAGATAATTTTTTGCCAGGAATTGGCATTTTCCTGCCTTAGATTCCTCATCAGTATGAGCAGTTCTTCAAACAATTCTCAATCTCTTCTCTGCTCTGAACAAACCTTCCTCTTATTCTCTCCCTCCTCTTTTTACTTGCTTCAAGTCAATATTATTTGATTTTTTCTCTTCTTGCCTTAAAAAAAAAACTTCTCTTTTAAGGCTTTTTTCTGCTTAATGTACTCTGCACAGTGACTGACAAGAAACTTTTTCTTTTATTATCTCCACTCACAGACTCAGGTGACCCCCTGATTAACCACCTTGGTGGTCAAAGTGCCCTTTTAATTATGTGTTGCTATGATACCAAAGGTGAGACAGAACTATTGTAACATGGACTCTCAAAAGGCACAGCTGATCTTTCTTGACTCCCTTTTAATCAATAAAAGGAGATATGTAAGATATCTGAAAGCCTATTGGTGTCTATCTTGGATACTTGGGTTAGCATGACCTGGATTAGCCTGGTGGCAATTATTTAACTGTAAGATGATTCTATCATACTCAAAAGTTTAACATTTATACTTATATCTTACTTATATCCAGTATTATGACTGAGGGTTGGTGGAATGCATCTCCAGGAGATGAGCCCATGTCCTGTTTATGTCTTTCAGTGCAATAATTTTGATGATAGTTTCTAGTACCACTATTGGAAAAAAATAATTTGAGAAGGTTACTAAAGATTCATCCACACCACACTTCAATCAGAAATTCTGAAAGCACAAAATGTCTCTGGAATCATAGTGATAATGCTGATAGATGTACAATAACAACAACCATATTTCTATGATAACCAGTTATTGACAGGCTTACTTGTTAACTTATTTTACAGGGGGAAAAACAGACAGCAAACACTTGAACATTAGAATTTTCTTTGATTCTTTAGATTCCTTACAGTTTCAAGACACAGCCAAAGGGGAATTATATTATCTTCTCTGAAAATGCATTTTTTAGAGTATAGACATGGGAAGGTCACTCAGCCTGCAAATTGCAGAATTCAAACAATATATAACTGCTTTTCTTGTCTAAAAATTCACACCAGCTTCCCTAAATGGCCGAAAGAACACTCAAGGCAAGGACAAGGTTATATTTGCCCTGGTTCTTTTAAACTTTGTCAGACACGATGCTGAGTTAGGTGGAACTTCCATCTGAGCAGAGCAAATATCCTTACAGTGCCTCAAATAAGCCCTTAAACACAGGTGTCAGTGACAAAAGGCCAGGGAAACCCTTTAGTTGTTTTATAGGTCATGGATTTAGGATGAGATGTGGGTTAGGACGAGATGTGACTAATGTGGGGGTCAAAAACTCTGACAAAGCCTTTACTTACACATTTTCTACCTGTACAGGTTTTTCAGTCTCCTCTTCTAAGCCCATCACAGAAAAACACTGTTGCACAACTGCTTTATGGCACCTTTAAATACTACATATAACCTAATATCAGATAATTCAGAACATTTTGTAGAGATTTAGGCTTGGTGAACCAAAAATTAATCTCTCTGGTTAGTAAAAAAGTAAAAACATACGTCCCTTATCATAATCATTTTATGATCCAATAGACAAAACTAATAAAGGTCTGAAGTAAGACCATACTGTGCCATTATTTGCCAGTGCTTTGAAATTTCACTAAGCATGTTATTGATCTTTTTAACCAAACAGATTATTTTTTATTTCACTCGTACCAAGATTCTGCTGGCAGTAAATGCTGGGAAGTGCAGTGGGATTCCAATTTTTCTTGTGCAGTTTTTTTTCCAGAAAAGCTTTCAGCACCAGATGCTCAAAGGTTAAAAAAAAACACCTGTCATGGACTTGACAGGCTGCAGACACCCGATTTTCTTTTTTGGAATGTGACTCTCTTTCAGTCACCACCAAAAGAATGACAGGTGCTAAAGAGGAAAACCAATCCTGAAGCAGGTAGTGACATTAGGGCAGCTGAACCATTCCCTTGACTCCTCTAATGAGGGTGTAGGTTATTTATTCACACAGTCAGGCAGCAGCTTTTGAGACTGGGGTGGCTGAGATACCCACACAGAGGTGGCAGAGGTGACACCACGGGTGTGGGACATCCATGTCCTCTTGAAATGAAAGCAAAATTTAGGCAGGATAACGTGGTATTGCAAACAGGCACGAAAGTGTGAGCAATTAGAGCAGACTGAGATATCTACTGAGCACAGAGAGGACCGAAACACACACCTGAATATCAAATGTAATACTGAAAGTTAAGCTGAAAGTTAAATTTGTCTGATCTTCAGCTGGATCCCACTCCACGTGCTGTGCCTGTAGGTAGAGTCACGCAGGCAGATCCGAGCAGGACACACTGCACAGCTCCCAAGGCTGGATTTCTTTTGAACAAAGCCATTCCTTAACTCAGTGACATGCATGGCAAATAAGGAAGGCAATATTTGTGCCTTCCAGAGAGGCCTGTGTGAATATCACCCGTTTTCTGCAGCATTGCTAAGAGACGCCCGGCCATTGTAGAGGTGGCCGTGTATGGTGGCTGGGGAAACAAAACCACCCAAACAAACACAAAACCAGCCCCTGCCTTGCAGGAGAGAGGGGACATGGACAGAATGGCAATCAAACAGAGCAGCTGTAGGAGAGATCTTAACACAGAAAACCCAGCAAAGCCACGGAGCAAAGTTAATCCTATTATAAATTAGCTTGTGCTTCCTGCTCTGAATGCTTGGGTTACCCTCTTTGTTTCCAGAAAACATGATTTAGGAAGCTTAGCCTGCACAAAAACCCAAGTCAACAAGTCCTGTGGCTCCAGGAAAGAAACAGGACAGCTCTGGTTTGTGCTGATTCATGGCTGTTTACTCAAGGTGTAAAGGTATGGTCAGAGATCACCAAAATTTAAATTCCTCTTTGAAAAGACAAATCTTTAATTAATTAGTTAATTAAGTTGTTTCTCTATAGCCTCTCTCATGGCTTAGTAGATTACCTATATGTAAAACACACATCAGAACTGAGGACTCCAGTTTAATAAAAAAGAGGTTCTGATGCTCATAGACCTTCCTCCTACTTGTGATCTGATCGAAGGATTCATTCAACTTTCTAACTTGTAGAAAAAGCAAATAAACCCTAAAAATAAGTGAGGATAGTTTATCACATCTGGGACTGGCTACAGTCAAAACACAACTAAAGTGAAAAGCCTGCATCCTATTTGTGCTAATAATTAATTTGCCCTTTATTTTTTTAAGCATATGTGCTTGAACTCTCTGATACTTGTGGTTGAGGTATAAAGTATTCTTTATAAAAGGACATATCTGCCTGTTTCGTGGAAATCTTATGGTGCTTAATAGACAGCAGCGAAATTCTGAAACACTCAGACCAAACCTTGCCCACATACTTATAGTTGTAACATTATACATGTTCTTAGGTAATAAGGAGATAATTTCTGACTTCATCCATTTACCACAGGCATAAAGACTTAGACATGAACAACTGTGTAATCCTCATGTAGATAATAGACAAATTTAGGTTTCAAAGAAACCATAAATTTACTTATTAAAGAAGAACACGGTGGTAACTACCAGGAAACTAAAACAGGAGGGCAAAACATGAGATATGAGCACTCTATTTATCACTGTGTGATTTTGCTCACCTATAGATTATGTAACCCCCAAAACATAGAATTCTGCTCACCGTTTGATGGCCCAAAAATACTTCAGGGGTTCAGTTTCCTTTACGTTTTGTATTGGGCACTAATCTTTCAGGGATAAAAGACTGAAAGTTTATCTTACTTAGCTGCTTTTCTTTCCCTCCAGTCCTATGGAGACTCAGAGGCATTTTTCAGCCTGCAGGATGATTTGAAAGAAGGCCAGATATTGATCTGTGGATCAGCAGAGGAGAAATAGTCACCTTTATTTTTGACTGATCCCTGACATTGCTACCTGTATTTAGAGTTTGCCTCTCCAAATGGGAATTCCATTCGAGATGGTTTATCCTGTTCAGGTGATTACAAGGAAAAACTCTCGCTTGCTCTCTGTGCTCCTTAAAAATTCCTTCAGAGGGCAATTTTTGGAGGATTCAAAGAGGAAAAGTTTGTCACCTCCTTGTCCCTAAATGGTGGTGGATGTGCCTCCATCCTGTGGCTGGAAGCTCACACACCACACACGCTGTGTAAGTGGGTAGGGAGAGCTACTGAGATCACTTTAGTCAGACTCAGTATCAATAAATTAATTTTCTTAAGTAAACCCCAGCTAAATTATAATAGATAAAGAGTGGGTGCTTCATATCTGTCTGACAATTCTATTCTTCTCTTCAAAAGTTGTGATTGTTTTCTTTTAAAGAAAGGTCTTTGCTGTTCAGCACCAATTTAATAAGGCAGTTTTACATTAGGTGAGTATTAAATAATTGCTAAATGAGATCTTCAGGCATGAGAAGCAAATAAGAGCTTAATCTGTGTGCTATATAATTATCTTTAAATTATACATGCAGCAATGTGTAATTAAAACTATTCTTACAATTTAAAAATAAGAATTCAAACATGAGAGCCACATCTATCTTTAGGAAAAAAAAATTATTCACCATTAACCTGTTTAATATATTCATTTCTACAGGCTTTAATGAATTTAAGTGAATTCTTAAGCACTGAAAGAGAAAAGAGTATTTTTGAGTCTTGACGTAAAATGTTTTGGGGAAAAACTCCCTCAGGCCAGATCTTAAAGCTTTAAGTGATCATTGAATTAAGAGAATTGTAGACATTACACCTCTGCAGTCTTGGAGTACATTCTACACCCACAGAAAGAGAAAAAGCTACACTTAGAGGTGCTATCTACAATTATGTAACTATCTGAAATAACCATTTTAATTCTGGAGAGCCGTAGTATGTTTAAACTTTATACCAGTAGCATGACTGAATTCAGACAGGAATTTTCAGATCACGAACTTTAGATCTGAACGGAAAAAACATTTCAAATATGTACAAGGACCTGTCAGCATGAATTCTGGTTTTTTCCTTCTGCCAAAGTATCTGTGATGTCTTTTGCATCATGTTCTAGATGTGATTCCTTAGTTTTATTGTCACATGCATCAGGTTTTCATGCTCCAGTGCTGTCCTAGCTTGGAACAAGTGGAAAAGGTCAGACAGTACCTCAAAGGAAGCAGAGGATGTGAGAATATTTTTGTCTAGACTCTGTAAAACTGGCATCAAAATCATTGATTTTTTTACAAAGTGTGAAATATATCAGGTTCAGCTGATTCTTCATCCCTGGAAGTGTTCAAGGCCAAGTTGGATGGGGCTTGGAGCAACCTGGTCTAGTGGAAGGTGCCCCTGCTCATGGCAGAGGGTGGGATTGGATGATCTTCCAACCCAAACCATTCTGGGATTCTGATCTAAGTAGCAAAGAGATTTAACATACAGGTAAATAAATAGGATGAATGAAGTTGTCAGGGACTTCTGGAGAATATCCAGTCAAACCCCTCTCCTCAGAGAAAGGTTGTCCAGGATTTTGTCTGGTAGGATTTTGAGCATCTCCATGGGTGGAGGCTACACAACCTCTCTGGACAAACTTGGAGGTCCTTTCCAAACTGGCTGATTCTATGATTCGGTGATTCTTATAGCCATTGATAAGTTCTTTCTCTTCTCTTCTTCATGCTGAAATGTCCCAGCTCTCTCAACCTCTCTCTCTGATATTTTAATCACCCTTGTGACACTGCAGGAGACTCACTGGAGTACCCAGCACTGGACACAAACCCCCAGATCCAACTCACTGGGGTTGTGTAGAGGGGAAGGATTCCCTCTCTCAACCTGCTGCTGTTGCTGTTCGGCCCAAGATGCTTTTAATTTACTTTGCTCTGAGGGCACACTGCTGTTTCATGGTCAGCTTGGTGTCCACTGGGACCCCCCATGTCTTCTCTGCAAAGCTGCTCTCCAGCCCATCAGTCCATACTGGTGCACTGGGTTATTTTTCTCCAGCTGCAGGATTAACATTTCCCTTTATTGACCTTCATAGGAATCTTCTCTGCCCATTTTCCCAGATCAACAGGGTTCTCTGAATGACAAAACAACCATCTGGTCACTCCTCCTGAATTTTTACTGTCTCCAAACATGCAGATGTCCCAGTCATCTATGTCATCTACATATAGCATCAGTCCCAGCATCATCACCTGTGGTACTGCATTACTGACTTGCCTCCTGTTGCACATTCCTTTGATCTCAGTATTCCAGCCTGTTTTCAGTCCAAGTCACCTGTATTTATGTAACATGGTTATATGATCATAATCCATCCATCATTATTTCCTGATTTACTTGTGGATCTGATTGGCTGTCCCAAAAATTACATGTCATGAAATAATAGAATCACAGGATGGTTTGGGCTATAAGGGACCTCAAACATCAGGCATTTCCAACACCCCTGCCATGGGTAGGGAATCTTCCACTAGTCCAGGTTGTCTCGTCCATCCTGGCCTTGAACACTTCCAGGGATGGGTCAACCACAACTTGGGCAACCTGTTCTAGTGTATCA
Source organism: Pseudopipra pipra (assembly GCF_036250125.1). Taxonomy (NCBI): domain Eukaryota; kingdom Metazoa; phylum Chordata; class Aves; order Passeriformes; family Pipridae; genus Pseudopipra; species Pseudopipra pipra. The sequence goes on along the minus strand of NC_087549.1, from coordinate 152,427,383 downwards.
AGAGAAAATATATTAATCCAGACTTTCCAGAGCTAAGGATGAACACAGTGATCCCAGAGCCAGAAGTACACAGCTCCTGTTGAGCATTTAAAGCACCGTGGTGAGCTGTGAGTCAGTCTGCCAGTCACCCGAGTGCAGCTGATGCTGGGACTCATCTAATTTAATTTTAGCTGCCAAGAAGTTTGCTGTCTGTTCTAAGCCAGTCTTTTAGGCTGACTCTGTTGTCAACACACAGAGACAAGCAACCCCAGAGGGCGATTCATTCAACCCCTCTGCCATCGACTCCAGAGACACATAGTGACTGGCTTAGATCAGATGCCTAATTATTGGATGGTGAAGGTTAGGGAAGATGAATCCCATTAGAAAAAAAAAAAAAACAGGTTGTAGGAAACATTCTGCAGGCCCTGTGCCAGCTGAGGGCTCCTCTCTGCAGTGACACTTGGCAGTATTCCAGCTCCTTTTCTCTTCCAAGCAGTGTGCCAGGGAAGAAGCAGAAGAAGGGAACAACTTGACTTCTATATTCCTGGAGCAGTATTTTTATTCTGCTTGTCCCTGTGATGAATTGAGGAGGAGGAGGCACTCTTTGGAATGACATGGGGTGATTAGACTGGGGTCAGTGTGCCCAGGTTTGTTTGCTCTTCCCCACACCGCTATTTTCTGCTGTTATCCTGCTCTGCTGGTTTCTTGCACGGAGACAGATTGCATTCTCCTGCTTAACAAGGCATTTGTGGTGCTGAAATAGCACGGAGAGCACACCCAGAGAGCAAAGGGAATGTAAGCCCAGTTTCTGGATGAACAGCACGAGCAGGCTGACTTAGGCTCCAGGGTAAATAAAGCCTAAATCATGCCCATGCTGTGTTAACACATGTGATCCAATCACTTGAGCCACTGAGACTGATATCTGGATTATGGACCATATCACAATTACTGTCAAAGCAGATTGTCCCTTCAACTTTGGTTTCTCTCTCCAAAATAAACCCTTCTAGTTTTGTTTCCAGACCCACGACCATTCTTTGTGGCGTCCAAAGTGAACAAGGGATTCAATTTCTTTTCCAGCATGGTGTCTTAGTGTTGGTATGATCCATTTACCTTTTTTTCTTTTTGTCATTGTAACAATAATAATGCAAAGAGAAATTCCTACTGCAGCTGCAATTGTGAGGCATTATACAAATACTTAGCTAAGGGATGAAAAATTGGAATAGACTGGGGAAGAAACACTTGATGTGTTAAGCATGCCCTGAAGGTATATCAGATATGGCACCAGATGTCAATCAATCTTGTGTTCCGTTGCCCACAGTAAGATCAGCCTTCACACACACAATGAGAAAGTGTGGAAACAAAAAAATTACCTTTTAGGATCTGCCATTAGACCCAAAAGCCACTGAGCCGGAGGTTAAGGCATGGCTGAAGCCACAAAGAGATCAAAAAGATGCCCTTGGAGCTTCTCTAAAAGGCAGATCTCAGAGAACTGGTTCTCTCCCCCCCCCCCCCTTTTCAGATTCCTGCAGTTTGATGGAGTTGCTCCTCCCTGGCCTTCGCTGCAGCAAATGGATTGCTTATCCAGTAATTTTGTTATTTGTGCCCTTGCTGGATGAAATGCTCTTCTTCAAACCCTTGTCTGTGGGAATCATTCCCAAATCATGTGCAGCATTTCTCAGTCCTAACTTGGGTGGTCTTTCCCAAGCCCTTGCTCTGCACATCCCATCTAGCCCGCAAACACATTCAGGATCCAAACATAATGTTGGCTTAGATTACAGTACTTCTTTAGCAGTATCACATATCAAACATTTATAAGGATGTTTACAATGCTAATTCCTTTAAAAGACAAACTTATCTTTCACGGATATCAAAAGATGTTTTCCCAGAGGAATTTTTCTTTAGCTGACAGTGCACGAGTGGATGAGAAAAGCAAATCCACTAAGCCCTTTTCATTGGAGTTAGATAAACACATACAAAGATGTACAAAGGGAGAGAAACCTCTTAACTTTCAGTCTGTACCTTTGCTTTGAAGAGTACTTAAATGGTGCTGAGGCAATTCCCAGCCATGCTTTGATGCATTAATCATGGTAAGATCTGTGATTACAAACAAACCTTTTATTTCAAGCATTTTCAAAATGGGTGTCAGACGCAGAACCTTCAGTTTGCAAATGACTTATAAGTTACTTTAAATCAGAGAAAAGAAAGAAGGCAAGGATATTTGTGGTATGCTCCAGGAAATGGACTTAAAAACTCAAGAGACATTAAATTCAGTGAAAACATACACAGAAATGGCACCAAGAAACACTGTCTATCCATTGCCTCTTTTCCTTTTGCCATTTACTTCCAAGAAGAGCCTGGTTCTTCCTTCTCTGTAGCCTCCAATAAGGCAGCTGGAGACAGCAAGAATTCCCTCCAAAGCCTTCTCTCCTCCAGGCTCCAGTTTCCTCTAGGACACTCTAGAACCAGTTAATCACTGCTGGGGGACAGTATCTTCTTTGAGGAACCTTCCTGCTCACTGTCTGTGGGGAAATGTGATGTCCAGAAACCATTTATGTTCATCTTCTTTAGTCCTTCTCTGTGACTACAGGGTGGATGTGCCAAATGACTGGAAATGCCCTACCCAGTTCTTGGAGAATCAAGGAAAAGTGATGCTGTGATGTTTTGCAATTATGATAATTCTGTCTGAAAGTGCACTATGATCCCACAGGTTTCATATTTGAACCTGTCTCATCTGTCAAACTAATGCAGACATTAATGATAATCCATCCCTCTTTGCCACAATCTACAGTGACCCTGATTCACTGATTCACTGATTCTTTTCCCATGGAAAAGAACTGCCACAAACAGTGTGAAGAAAACAACCTTTCCTGAGTTAAGAGCTCTTTTAGCAGTTCAGCAGGAGTAAAAATTCCCAAGATCCCTATAAAAATATGAATGAATACACCAAAACTGTTTCAGGAACAGTAATTCTCACTCCAAATTTCTTTTGCTGGTAGACTGATCATCATCAGTTTAATCTTAGCTGGTTGTACAAAAACATCTGTGGTTGTACAAAAACATCAACAGTGATTTAAAAATATTTAACAATACTTGTAAATATTTTGGTCTAGCACTGTCATTGCTGCTCTGCATGTGACTGCATGGAAAGAGTGATTGTTTTATTGCCTAAGAGAGGTTAAGACCATCCTAGGCCTATTCTTAGCTTTATGAGTCAGAATTAATGGATGGGACAGTTACACACAACTTTAAGTGCTGGTTTAGGTGCTGTGCACTGGTCCTCCCTGACATCTGCCTTCCATAAAAAAAGTTTTGACTATCCCTTAAATCCTGCATTATATATACATTATACATGAACAACACAGTTTAGAAATCCATACTGCTTCCTAAACTAAATATTTAGGTGTCTGTGACAGGCTGTACAACCCCCACACTGTCAGGAGTCAGAGGACAAAACAAGCATTTTGGGAGAGCAGCTCATCAGATTTTGGATGCCTGCTCTGAAATGAGCTGAAGAACCATCTGGGAGGTACCTGTTGCCTTGAACTGATGGACCATTCAAGAAACAGGTGAACAATTTTTGGACATTTAAAATGTGATTAATTCAATCTCGACCACAATTTAGTTAAACTCATTTTTGACTTTTTTTTTTTTTTTTGGTCTCTTTAAAGGAGAAGAAAATCTTTAATGTTACCCCTTTGGAGTGTGCCAGCTTAAGTGAGCACTTCAAAAGGTGGGCAAACAAACACACATTAAAAGCCACGTCACGTTACTGTTAAGGAACCCGAAGTTAGGGAGATCTACATTCACTCAGGTGACTCCCAGTAAGGAGTTGCTGCATCCCTAAGTTTGATGTCACACATTTCTCTGGTCTTTCTTGCACATCCTTTGGGCATGGTTACCAGCTTTAAGGACACAGAAGTGTTTAGTGGGATGCTGGATGGACAATCCTTCCAGGCAGACCCTTCATTTATTTAAAGAGCATCTTCATCTTCTCATTTGTGTCACGTAGGAGGGGATAAACCTTTACTCACTAAGAAACACAGGCAGCACATGTGTGCCCTGCTCATTCCCATTTCTCATTGCACAACTAACCAACACTTGCCTGGGTTGGTTCTCTCTGATGGGTGCAACTATTAATAGTAACTCAGGAATAATATTTAAAGCAGGAAACAGCCTGATAATTTGGTACAGCAATATGTCTATGTGAAAGCTATTGATCCACAACACCTTTAAAAATAAAGATACAGTTTGCAACTCTTGATTTTTTATAATTTTTTTAAAAATTTATTTTTGTTGGTTTATTTAAAAAATTTATCGAGTTATTAATTTATAACTATGTTGATGTATTTTAATCTTGCATATTGAACGTAACACTCCTTGCCAAGAATAAGCAATGAAGCAGCAAACTACTGAGCATCACTACAGGAAGAGAAATGTTGAGAGCATCCTTAGAGCTTGTGGATCTTATTCCATGTTCATACACACAGAAGAAAGAAATTGCTCAAATTTTCCTTCCTCTACTGTGTTATTCCTTAAATAGATGGGGAGACAGAATTTTGGTCTGCAGAAGGAGTAGATAAAACTATGATCACCTTTGGTTGGAAAAGGGGATGAACAAAAGGCACATGTATCTCCACTGCCTACCAAGAAGGTTTTAAACAAAAAAGGTTTTCATCCACAGGTGACATTTTTCCACATATCTTTCCTGAAGGATTCAGATATGATCATCAAGGACAACTAACAGCATAGCTAACTTATTAATCTTTAAAAAATTGTTCACTACAGACTTATTTTACAGTCACTGGAATAAATAGTTACCTCTAGAGCTGATTTGGTTGATTTCTCCAAAATCACCTGTGTTAGAATAAGAGAAACTGCCTTCTCTGACTCTAAAGTGAGCTTAAAAATTGACATTTACATTTTAAGTTCCTAAATTTGGGACAAATGGGTTCCACCCTACTTGTCTGCCAAACAGAACACCGAGCTCAAGAGTTGTGAGAGCTTCTAGGCAGCTTCTGAGTGAAAGAAGAGCCCAGCAGGTGTTGTGGCACAGCACTGGATTTTCAGTTAGCAGAGTAAATGACTTTGCTGTGCCTGCAGTCAGGCAGGAGGTCATTAATCAGTGCCTAGAAAGCCATCAGCTGATCCAGCCCAACACGAGCAGGCACCTTGTAGAGGCAGAAATGAAAACAGCAGCAGGGAGAAGGGGCCAGGTTATAAAGCTGAGTTCAAGATTTTGCCTCAGCCGGGAATTTCACATGAATTTGGTTCACCTCTCTGTTGGTTTGACTCATCAGCCCAGTGGTGGTGTCTCAAGGTAAAAATAGAAATGGTGGTGATGTCACCAGGGATCTGAAGCTGCCCACATTGATTGGTAATAAGTCCTGCCCACTACCAAACCCTTTGGGAGAAGCAGAGTACAGAGAAACATTAATTCTGCTTTAAGCAGGGCATCAGCTCAAACAAAATGAATTGATTTCTTGCAGGTATATCTCCTGTCTGGGACTGCATTTCCAAGGACTTTTCACAGAAATCCTGATCCCAGAGCCAGTCTCTGTCTTATCCACCTTATCTGGCAAACAAGTACAGAGCTAATTAGGCAGCTGGACTTGAGGACCCCTGAGTCCCTTCCAGCTCAGCGTGTGATCCTGTGATAAGTACCAAGCTTTTGTGTCAGTAAGAAAAAGAAGTTTCTAGAAGATCTTAAATCATTTTTTATCTGCTCTACTAACTACAAGTGTGTGAAGATTTGGTTATTTCTTGCCTCTGTCACTCAGTAGTGAAAGCAATGGAAAGTCAAACACAGAAAGGGAACTGAGTCTGATTCCCTTACTAGTTGTTCAAGCAACACAAACAACAGAAATAATTTTGATTATCCCTCCCAGTTTTGGAAGCAAAGGTAAAAATAAGGTCTGGTGCTCATTTAGTGCACAGGGCAGAGCTTCCAAAACTTGCCAAGGAAGATCTGAACTCATGACAGAGACTGGCAGAGATTTCAGAAAACAGAAAAGGTAACTTTCAAAATCTGGGTTTTTCAGTTGGAGACGTGAAGGAAGTGGAGAGACCTCAGAGCACCTTCCAGTGCCTAAAGGGAATCCAAGAGAGCTGGAGAGGGACTTTTCATGAGGACATGGAGTGATAAGAAAAGGAGGAATGGCTTCAAACTGTGACAGAGGGCAGGGTTAGATCAGATATTAGGAAGAAATTCTTCACTGTGAGGGTGGTTGGGCTCTGGCACAGGTTACCAGAGAAGCTGTGGCTACCCCAAACCTGGAAGTGTTCCAGGTTGGACAGGGCTTGGAGCAACCAGGGACAGTGGAAGGTGTCCCTGCCCATGGCAGGGGGTTGGAACTGAATGATCTTTACGGTCCCTTCTAACCCAAACCATTCTGGAATTTTCAATGCTTCTATGATTAGTGGTTAAAAACTAATTTTCAGGCCCTGACCCTGAAATTACTTTCCCACAGCTAAAAACAGAAGCACTCTCTTACAGTTTCATTAGGAGGATGTAGCATGCAAGGCATTTGATGTAACACTTATGTATAAATTCCACTACCTTCCTGCCAAATACAAGGAGTAGTCTTGAAACAGTCAGAAGAAAAAAAACCTCCTTGTGTTTGAATTTTCCCATCAACTCCACTGACGGAGGAAAATTCTTTAATTGCTGCTCCTCTGTGTGATTCTCTTCAGATCAGTAAAAATTCTCTTTAAATGAAGATTAACACACAGAAAAGTAAGGAAATAAATGATATCAAAGGAAGGATAACTTACACATTATATTTTGAAGTGGGGGTTATTGTGGTGTTACCACAAACTCTTGCTTGGCAGGAAAACTGTGCTTCAAAGAAACAGCTACCTCAAGATCAGTTAAAACATTCAGTTGCAGCCCACAGGCACTTAAGAAAAATCTGGTTTTTCTCTACCATTCCCATGTTTGCTGGTTTTCCAGTTGGCAGCTGCAGTTTTATAAATAGCTGGAAAGATGATTAGTCTGAGAGATGAGACGAAATGATTCACAAATGAAATAATTACAGCACATCTGTGCAGAGCTCTGCAGCTCAAATTGTGACACCAGCACAGGGGTTGTTGGGCACAGAAGGGGAGGTACCAAAGACAAGATCCAGACGTGTTTTACATCACCATGACAATGAAGTGGATCATATTCCATGGTTACTGATTTTAAGGATCTGATCTCAAACACACTGTCTTCTAAAAAGCTCAGGACCTGGTTCAGCATTCTCCTACCAGCCTCACTTTTTAATGTGTGTTTCCAGAAACTCAGCTGCAGGAGCAGAAACACAATTTGATTCCATTAGGTGGAAAATGCCATCTCTTCATGTACTGCTCACACCCCATCCTGTCCTCTCAAATAATATTGTTGTTGGCCTTGCTTGGATAACTGAGTCAGAAAAAAATTTGCTGTTGGTTTTCACACTGACTCTTGTATTGATTTCTCTCCTGTGGTTTGTAAAACATGCTCCTTTTCACTGGTTCCCAGGATTACTTCCCTGCAGGAAGCAGGGCTCTATTGCAAAGGCCTCTCTGTATTTCTGTGAAATGCCTCCACTTGGCATTGGCTTTTCAGAAACTTTTCTCTCTGCTTTCTGAAGACCCACAATGAGCTTTAGTTTCAATAACACACTCACAAAGTTTTCTTAAAGAAGAAAAAAGAGAACAAAAGAATTATTTTACAAGATCAAGATCATGTTGCTTGGAAAGTTACTAAGAGCCAACTGTGCACTGAAGTGTATTTATTTGGATGTCTCATAAATAAAGACAGAGAAGCCCTGGTGTTGCGAGATGAGATGATCTTCACCAAACTCAGAATAATTCAGAATTGCCTTCAGAGGTTATTAAATTCCTGTCTGAGTTATTAAATTCCACTACCATTCCTTGTGGTCTTGCCTCAGTGAGATTTCAGAGATTTTTAGCACATCTAAAAATTCAAGACAACATCACGACTCAATCACAACAGAAGTGCCAAGTTGCATCATGTGAATGAAGGAGGGTAAATTTAGACTGGATATTAGAAAGAAATTCTTCCCTGTGAGGGTGGGGAGGCCCTGGCACAGGTTGCCCAGAGAAGCTGTGGCTGCCCCTGGATCCCTGAAATTGTCCAAGGCCAGGTTGGATGGGGCTTGGAGCAACCTGGGCTAGTGGAAGGTGTCCCTGCCCATGGCAGGGGATGGGACTGGATGAGCTTTAAGTTCCCTTCCAACCCAAACCATTCTATGATTTGCCATCTCATTCTTCTTCGAGACTGTTGTGGAACAAAGGGCACACCACAGGAGAAGTGGCAATGACAGTGGATCATGTAGAAGGTAGAGAACATGACCTGGCTGAGAACAAGAGGATCATGCACCCACCTGAGCCAGGAGTTCAGAGCCTGAGTGCTCCATTCCTTCCACGATCAAGATTCCTTCTCTATCTGTCTAAATCAAAGTTTATGAACCTTCTGTTGTTATTATGGATGAGAAAGCTGTGTTCACTTCCCATTATTTTAGCCATGCAAAATCCAGCTTGATCTAATTCTCTGTATTTCTTTTGTAACAGAAAAAGAGATAAGCAGTTTTAGAGAGAAAATCATCACACATGGTTTGGCATTTAAAATAAAGGAAGTCCATGAATGTGAGTGTTTAGAAGATTGGGTACCTGGTTGTTTTTATCTTCAGGGAAGTACCACCCCAAGAAAAGCTTGAATCCTACAATTAACTCTGTGGGACACCGGGGAATTTTCATTGAAATAAATCCTACACACAGATCTCATATTTTGACAGCAAAGGAGTCAGATATTTTGTGCCAGCCAGCCCTTAATTAACTGCCATTGAGTAAGGTCATTCCTAAGACAGCACTCAGAGTAGGCTCTTAACACTCTGTGACAGCTGTGAAATAAAGCTATCTCCATCCTAAATATTGAAAGCTGATTTGAGATAATACCTCTGCAATGTGACTGCTGGGTAATGTTCTGTTCTTTAACATCTCTGGTTTTTCCCTTTTGGACATGCCCAAAATAGTAAATCTGATCCACCCAAAGGATGAGTGAGACAGTCTGTGAGGATCATGTTCTCACATATAAACATAAAAAACCCCAAAAACAAATTAAACAAGCAAACAACTCAATTTGCTGAGGCCATATTGAACTATTTGCAAATCACTCCATAAAGAGTAAAATCCTCAAAAAATCAGGGATGGAGTTACTTACTGAGCTTTCCCTCAGTTGTGATACCACTACCCTGAAATATTTCTCAGGATGAATTAGATGCTGATGAAAATGTTGCTTCAAATACAAAAAGTCATTCCCTTTATCAGTCACCAAAGGGAAAAGAGCAAGAGGAGTCTAATCCTAAAAAATTCTCACTTCTTATTTAGGATACAACTCAAAATAAACTTGCTGTGGCAGAAGTTTTAGAGGTTGAAAGAGGTTTGAGAGCAACACCAATACATGGCAATAGATAGAACAAACATTAACCACTTATACAGACTGTATAGGAAACATGTATATCATGAAATAGGCCATTAACATTCTCTTTATCTCAGAGTAATTTGAAATGTGTCAGTGAACAGTTTCCATACCAAGGAGATTCCTATTGGCAAAAACAACAGCAGTAAATGTGGAATTATTCTGCATTACAGCATCTACCTCTAGTGATTCCTGATTTCCAACCAAAAAGGAGAGATGGCCCATCCACCATCCCATTGTCAGGGAGCAGCATTAGCAGGGGAACCCCACAAAGGCCAGGAGCTGAGGGTGGCAGAAAGGCAGGCAAGGTGTTGCCCTCCCCAAAAATACAGTCCCTCATTGAGCAGAGAGCAAAACAGGTCCAATAACAACAGTCATCACCATCCAAGCACCTGGATGAGCTGGGAAACCCGTAGGGATGTGGCAGAGTCAAGATCAAGACAGGAAGATGCAGCAAGGCAAGGTCAGGATCAACAGGGCACAAAGCTGGGCACAAGGTTTTGAATCTCAAGGATGTAGGACAAGGAACTGACCTTAAATTCAGCTCCTACACATCCCCAGGGAGGTTTCTCACAAACATATATAAAGTTTTCTAGTAACCCCAGAACCATCTCTTTCCAAGGAGCAAATGTCACCTTCCTGGAGAAAGTGCCTTAAGGAAATTGGATGCTGAAGTGTATTAGGTTGGATTTATTACTGTATTGTTACAGTGTGTTAAAAGGAAACCTGAGACTGGTCTTGCCTTCTGACTAAATCTGTGAGATAAATCCATCAGGCTCTTGTCATGCTCATCCTGCACAGTGAGAATTGCAGATCTGCAGAGATTGCAGAGCTGCATTGCTGCAGGACTGCCAGCTGTGGCCATGGAGCTGGGGGAAATTATCATCACCCACAGCATTCCTTTTCACTTGGTGTCCATCCAGGCCTACCAGACAGTGACCTGACCTCACTGTGGGGGAAATGTAAACATGAGAGTCATGGATGGGTGAAAGCTCAAGCAGCATGTTGTGGTATGGCATTACTTCTAGATACACCCTAGGAAAAATAACCACCACAAAACAACCCTATGAAACAGCAGAGTGGAGTCAAACATTCAAAATCAGAAAAGGTACTTTCCAGTGGAATGGAATGTCAGCTGACAAAAAAGGAGCAGTGTTGATTAACAATATATATTAGAAATTAAGATTGAGATGAGTGAGACGAGGCACAGAGGCACAGAGCACAGGCAGAGGTACTTGCAAGAAATTGGTGCAGCACTGAAGCAGGATCTATGAAATCACTCTGGAAGAAGCAGCTACCCAATTAGAGGAAAAAGGAACAAAGGAAATTGGAGGTGATAGGGCTTGTCTGGGCATGTAAGATATGAGTTAATGACACCAAAACATGACAGAGGGGCACGTGGAGGAATAGGTGAATGAATAATGACTTGGTCTGGTGGAAAGGCAGCCTGAGTAAAACAATTCTACCAATGTTAGAACCTTTCATGTGTGAGTATAAAACAGGTATTACCATAAAAAGGCAGCAGATTGTAAAGTCCAGCTCAGCACCACAGGGCAGTTGTCTCAAATGTCAGGAGAAAATTAAAAGTTAGTGATTGAAAGCTGCTCATACATCCTTCTCATATAATCACATGCATCTGCTTGTGGCAAGAAGGGAATTTGCTGAACATGTTGGTAGTAGACTTGTCAACAGAATTGGGAATTACTGAATAGTGATTAAATACCTCAGCCAGAGCAAATAAAATGGGTCAGAAAGGGAATTACCTTTAGCAGACAGATGGGATGTTCCTCACAAAGAACATGCAACCAAATGCAGCTGAGAGAGATGATGTCTTGTTCTCCTGCACCAGGGAGTACAACAACCAATTTAAGACCAACAAAGATTGCATCAAGACATGTCCTCCCTTGAGTCAAACTGCTTTCTATTTCAATTTACAGTAACAGGATGATTTAAGATTTCCCACAGCAAGAGTCATTTGGAGCCCCTCTAGTCAAAAATATCATTTAAGCCTTGATTTGAAATGGAATGAATTTAAGGCAGAGGAAGAAAGAGTCTGGAACATAGCACAGTTAATAAAGAGATCATAAGAATAATGAAAGAAATTAAATGAGAAAGAAACTCATGATTTTTATATGTTCCCAAAGTTATTTTTGTGCTACCTACAGAATATATGGCCCAAGAGACAAAGGAAAGAATCAACCCTTGTAACTAAATACAACATCCTGTGGTGGAGGCAAAATCATGATTCTGTGAGAAAATGCACAACCCTTCCAATGCCATGAGACATGCTAATAGTTTAATAGAACTTCAGGTAAAAATGGAGTGCAAACTTGTTAATTTGTCAATGAGATATTTGTCACCATGATCTCATTTGTCCTTGCCCTGAGTCACCACCAAAATCACATTTGCTTACACACGCAGCTTTTGGATAATTCATCGCCGCTTAAACCCTAATTCACAATTTCCCAGAGTACATGCACTCTAAATCACTACTGAAATCTCTCCTGCCAGGTTGCTGACATACAAACCCAACACATCAACTTTATCTTTAATTTGCTCTCTGAGGCTATTTTGTGTATTTACAGAAAGCTCTCCTGAGTGGCCCCATTATGCCATGACTGAAGGTGTCAGCAGCATCAGTCACAGCTCAGGACTCAACACTGACAGCACTAACCACTAACTAGGGTGAGTAAAGCCCATCCAAGCAGAACAAACCTCATGTTGAAAGTAAGCAGATGTTAATAACTCACTGTGCATTCATGAGCCACTTTCAAGAAGTGACTGGAAAACGAAGAGACAATACCAGCACAGTGCAGCAGCCCACGTTGTGTCTGATTGAGAGGAAACACCTTCAGCCCCAAATGTCAATGTGAAATCTTGCTTTTCACAGTGCCTGTGACAAACTCATGTAAACATTCAGGCTGATGGTCCTTGACTAAAAAGCAAAGCTCTTAAGTTTGTCGAGCAACCATGCAGTCTGGATTTTCACCCCTGAAAAATGGCATTTCTCTGAAATCTGAAGTGTGGAAGGAATAACAATCTCCAGGGCATTCGACTATTAGAAAAGAGGCCTTATTTCAGAATCTTGAAAGCAGATCAAGTAATTTCATAGAATCATGATCATAGAATGGTTTTGGTTGGAAGGGACCTTAAAGATCATCCAGTTCCAACCCAGGGACACCTTCCACTAGCCCAGGTTGCTCCAAGCCCTGTCTTGCCTGGCTTTGGACACTTCCAGGGATCCAGGGGCAGCCACAGCTTCTCTGGGCAACCTGTGCCAGGGCCTCACTACCCTCACAGGGAAGAATTTCTTTCTAACATCCAATCTAAACCTGTCCTCTATCAGTTTAAAGCCTGACCTTTTTCCATTGGAACACACGACCAGAAACAGGCAGAGTTCTGATTAAAATGTACATGGATAAATGTTTTCACTTCCTGAAAACCAAAATCTGACAGGCATAATGTGACTCCCATTGAACTCACAAAAGGAGTGTTCAGTCTGGTGCACCAGGGCATGTGCAGACAAAGTAAGAAATAGTTTCTTAGATTTAAAAGCCATTTCCAGTATTTCTATTTGTATCCATTACATCTTGTCCTGCCACTGGATTCCTCTGGGAAGAGCCTGGCTCCATCTCCTTCCCTTCCTCCCATCAAGAATAAGTACACATTCAATCTGAAAGGTAATTTCAGAACAAATATTAGAACATATTGCATCAACATTTCTGCTTGAAGGGGTTGATTGAGTACACAGGCCTGCAAACAGACACTGTCAGCCCGGGAATTCAAATTCACAGAGTAATACTTCGGTATAATATTTGAACATAATATTTTATTTATATACAACTGAAGCCAGGTAACACCTGAAAAGCGAATTTAAGCAATATAAAGAGTTAAGCACAAAATGTAGAAGCAAGCTTTAGCAAGGCACATAGAATTCAGCATTAAGAAAGCGGAGGCAATAAATTCACTGAGGTACAGGTCGCGCTGACACAGGAGAACATAAACATGAACAGAAAATGCTAGTACACACAAAAAGAGACATATGGGGAGGAAACCAAAGAGATAAAGAGAGGGACATGCCAAGAAATTAGGTATTGGTGCCAAATACCGAAACTCTCTGCCAAATTCATAAGGAAGCTACCCAAATTAGGGAAGGTTCAAAAGTTTAGGAGGATGATGATGAAAAGGACACGAGGTTCATGATGAAGGAAGACCGGAACTCCCACCGAAGTTCTCCCCAAATTAAGGACCACGCCTCTAACTCCGCCTCAACTCCACCTGTTATGAATATTAAAAGTAGATGTTGCAATGTAATGAATATTCATAATATATGATGTAATTGCTTAGCAAGAAGTGTATAAAAGTTGGATTGTGTGTTTCTCGAGTTGGAGCAGTTTGTCCAGGGCGACCTGGCTGCTCCCCGGCCGTGAAATAAATACCTCCTGCTTATAGACTGAAATTCTGTCTCTGAGCAGTTTCTCCGCGCCTTGTTTTGGGGCATAAAATTGGCATCAATTTGGCGAGCCAGGCAGGAGCGGGGGTCTTCCTGAGCCAGGACCCAAGGGGCCGGGACGCTCTCAGGGCCCCCCGACTGAATTTTTGTCGGCAGAGTCTCCCAGACCCCTTGGATCTGCGCAACGGTGGACAAGAACCTCCTGCTTCAAATTAAGAGGTATTTATGTTTTGAACTGCAGTTTATAAAAGAAGGTAATTAAGTTGGTGGGGATAGGACGCTATCGCCCAAAAGGGAGCTGGGGGACGCCTCAGCATTAGCCCTAAAGCTGGGTTAGAGTCCCAGGTATTGAAAGTTGCAGGTTAGAGTCCTGCCAAGAAAGGGTTAGAGTCCCTAAACGGGTTAGAGTCCCGGCACTGCAGTGTAAACAGAGAGCAGGTTAGAGTCCTGCCAAGAAAGGGTTAGAGTCCCTAAACGGGTTAGAGTCCCGGCACTGCAGTGTAAACAAGAGAGCAGGTTAGAGTCCTGCCAAGAAAGGGTTAGAGTCCCTAAACGGGTTAGAGTCCCGGCACTGCAGTGTAAACAAGAGAGCAGGTTAGAGTCCTGCCAAGAAAGGGTTAGAGTCCCGGCACTGCAGTGTAAATGTCTTTTCTTTGTAATGCTGTGTTCACCCTTTATGTTTCTGTGTCTTGTTTGCAAATGTTCTTGCTCTAATTTACCCTGATCATTCTTTGTTTGTTTGTTTGTTTTGTGTAAGATATTGTCTGGTAATGCATTGGAAACTGTGCTCGATTCAGAAAATTAACCATTTTTAATTCTTCCGAGGCTGTTTGAGAGTTTCTAGGAGCTTTAGGACCCAGAAAGCTCCTTGTACTAGCAAAGAATTCTTGGAATGCGGTTTCTCTTGCTAAATGTTTTGGTTTTTGTCAACGAGTAAAACGAAACTAAAATAAGCTGTTTCATTGCTTGCAGCAGTTTGTTTGTCTGTTGTAAAAAATTAGATGTTGTGTTTTTCATATATGGTATAGTTCTTAAGACGTCTTTTTAACTCTATATGGGAAATGATTGCAATCTCAGTTCTATAAAAGTGAATAAGCTCTTGCCGGCACGTATAAATCCTAGGATTAAAATCTGTCCTTTCTGTTATTGTTCACTGTATGTTAGAGCTTTGTGTAACAATTGTGGTAAATATATTCTGGGTCCAAGAGGAACACAAGAAATAGCGCTCAATCGTACCCTTACCTTCTACTGTATACGCTGTTGGTCAAATCAAGATTTGGCAGAAACTAAGTGGGTGAGATTTTATTGCTGCCACACTCATAGACAGGTATTCGTAACATCTTGGTTGCATTTTCTGTAAGAAGTGTGTTTTATAGTTTGCAGCAACATCCTGTGAGTTTGTGGTAACATAAATCGGACAGCCGACAGCAAAGCCATATCTCTCGGTCTGCGGCGTCATTTCGCGACCTTGCTTGGTAACGATTGCTACTGGAGTGATATAGAAGTAATGCTGTCAGAATTAACAGAAACGGAAAAAGAGCTGGTATTGAAAACAGGAAGAGATAGTGCCGCCGTATTGCCCGAAGAATTGGAAGTTGTATTCCCAAGTAAAAATCCAGAGTGGGATCCAAATAACCCCAATCATTATGAGCTGCTGGTGCAATATAGGAAGCTAATAGCATTAGGTCTGCGGAAAGCAATACCTAAAGCCATTAACTGGGCAGCTTTGTATGATGTTAGACAGGGAAAGGATGAAAGTCCCTCAGAATTTCTAGATAGACTTAGGACTGCCATGAGACAATACACACCCTTAGACCCAGCATCGGAAGAGGGGAGACAGCAACTGCTAGGGCTAGTAATGGGGCAGTGCACTTCAGATATTAGAAAGAAACTACAAAAACTTAAACATCCAGCAAATAAAGATTTAGAGACATTGATGAATGAGGCCTGGGAAGTATACAACAACAGAGAAAAAGAAGAGAAAAAGAGGGAAGATAAAAGAGTTGCTCGGATCGTAGCAGTAGCAGTGGCAGCCCAAAATACAAAATTCCAAGACACAAGTGCCAGGGGTAGAGGTCGTGGTTACCCTATGAGAGGGAGGGGAGGATTCAGACCCCAACCCATCAGGGTAGGACCAGATCAATGTTCCAATTGCTTTCAGTTAGGCCATTGGAGGCGAGACTGTCCCCAGCTAAGAGAAAGGCTTGCAAACACTGCCATTGCACATCAGAGCAGTGACTGAGGGGGACCGGTGAGTCGTTCCCTAGCAGACCCACTGGTTAAAATGGAGCTAGGGGAAGGTGAAAAAGAATTAGATTTTTTGATTGATACAGGAGCAACATTTTCAGTTTTAAATCAAGAATTAGTACCAAAGAGTGATGAGTTTGTACAAGTTGTGGGAGCAACAGGCCAACCAGAAAAAGCTTACTTCCTAAAACCTATTAAATATAAAATTGGAAAGCAAATGGGGATCCATCAATTTCTATATTTACCAAATTCTCCAAAGCCTTTACTAGGAAGGGATTTACTGGAAAATTTGGGAGCTGTAATAAAATTCAACAAAGACAAACTCGAATTCCAGGTAAATGAAGAACAACTGATTGCAGCTTTAAGTCTGACAATCAGTTGCATAGAACCAAAACCTGAGAGTCGTAATATCGAGCGAATTATGAGCGAGGCATACCCATTGGTATGGGCCACTGATGTACCTGGGAAATCCAAACAAGCAACACCTATTGCTATTGAACTTATACCTGGAGCAAGACCAGTAGTAAGGAAGCAGTATCCCCTGAGATTAGAAGACAGGAAAGGGGTCGAACCCATAATTGAGAAATTTTTGGAATTAGGACTATTAGTGGAATGTGAATCAGATTATAACACACCGATCCTGCCGGTGAAGAAACCAAACGGAACTTATAGACTGGTTCAAGATTTAAGAGCTGTAAATGCAATAACTAAAACTCTACACCCAGTGGTGGCAAACCCTTATACCCTCTTGACTAAGCTAAAGGACAATTTAATTTGGTTCACAGTGTTAGATCTAAAAGATGCATTCTTTTGCCTTCCCTTAGCCCCAGAAAGCCAAAAGATTTTTGCCTTTGAATGGGAATCTGTGAGTAAAGGGAGAAAGACCCAATTAACCTGGACAGTGTTACCTCAAGGCTACAAAAATAGTCCAACAATCTTTGGGAATCAATTAGCCAAAGAATTGGAACAATGGGAAAGGCCACAGGGGGATGGTACTCTTCTGCAATACGTGGATGATCTGCTGATTGCAACTGAGTCAGAAGAAGAGTGTGTTAAATGGACTATTTCTTTGTTGAATTTCTTGGGACTAAGTGGATATCGAGTCTCTCAACAGAAAGCGCAACTGGTGCAAGAAAAGGTAGTATACCTGGGATATGAGATCTCCAGAGGACAACGATCCCTAGGAACAGCGAGGAAAGAAGCCATTTGCCAGATGCCCAGACCAGAAACGGTGAGAGATCTACGAGCCTTTCTGGGAATGACAGGTTGGTGTCGCTTATGGATCTACCAATATGGGGTACTCGCCAAGCCATTGTATGATTTATTAAAGGAAGCTAAGAGTATCCTAGTTTGGACTCCCGAAGCAGAGGGAGCTTTTAAGAGACTGAAACAAGAACTCATGAGAGCCCCGGCTTTGGGCCTCCCTGATGTAACAAAACCATTCTGGCTGTTCTCTCATGAACGGCAAGGGATGGCTTTAGGAGTCTTGGCGCAACAGTTGGGACCACACAAAAGAGCTGTGGCCTATTTCTCCAAACAGCTGGATGAAGTAAGCAAAGGATGGCCCAGCTGTTTGAAAGCGGTGGCCGCAGTGATCATAAATATAGAAGAGGCCAGAAAACTCACGATGGGCCAGAAAATGACTGTGTTAGTGTCCCACACTGTGTCTGCTGTACTAGAACAGAAAGGTGGCCATTGGTTGTCACCTTCCAGATTCCTAAAGTACCAAGCAATCCTAGCTGAATCAGATGACGTAACCATTCAAGTAACTAACATTGTGAATCCAGCCTCATTTCTAGAAGGAAGAATGTCAGCAGAACCAATAGAGCATGACTGCCTAGAAACCATCGAAGCAGTCTACTCCAGTCGCCCGGATCTCAAAGAAGAGCCATTTGAAGATGCAGACAACTGGTTCTCGGACGGCAGCAGCTTCGTGAAGCAAGGAGTAAGAATGGCAGGCTATGCAGTAACCACAACGGAAGAGGTAATCGAATCAAATCCTTTACCTGCAGGGACCTCAGCCCAAAAGGCAGAATTAATAGCTCTTACCCGAGCCCTGGAATTGGCAGAAGGCATACGAATTAATATTTGGACAGACTCTAAGTATGCCTTCTCCGTCGTACATGCTCATGGAGCAATTTGGAAAGAAAGGGGACTGCTAACCGCCCAAGGGAAAACAGTCAAACACGCAGAAGAAATTCTACGATTGTTAGAAGCAGTCCAACTCCCAGCACAAGTGGCCATAATGCATTGCAAAGGACACCTAAAAGGTAACACTGTTCCAGAGATAGGAAATAGGAAAGCTGATGCAGAAGCTAAATTAGCTGCTGCAAGAACCAAGGAAGTGGTTATAACAGCTCTAATACCAGAAGAGCTAAATACCGACTTCCAACCAGATTACCAGGACTCAGATCATAGGTGGATTCAAAAGAACAAGGGCAAATTATTAGACAATGGATGGGGTCAATTAGAAACAGGACAATTAATAATACCAGAGAAGTTAATGTGGCAATTTGTGAAAACAGAACATGAGAAAACACATTGGAGTTTAGACCCGCTTTACCAGTATTGGCAAACTAGAATAGCAGGGCCAAAATTATTCACTACTGTAAAACAAGTTACAACCCAATGCGAACGATGCCTGAAGAATAACCCAAATACAGGGACCAAGATACATCAGGGAGCAATAAATCGAGGTAAATTCCCAGGTGAAGTATGGCAGATTGATTTCTCTGAACTCCCAAGAAAAGGGGGGTATAGGTACCTATTGGTACTAACTGATACATTTTCTGGGTGGCCTGAAGCATTTCCCTGCAGAACAAACAAGGAGAGGGAGGTAACTAAAGTTTTGTTAAACGAAATTATACCACGATTTGGAATACCAAGGAGTATATCCTCAGACAGAGGTACACATTTCTGTGCAAAAGTTGTGAGAGCAATAAGCAAAGCATTGCAGATTAAATGGCAATTACATACGCCCTACAGACCACAAGCTAGTGGGCAAGTAGAAAAGATGAATCATCTCATCAAACAACAAATTGCTAAAATATGTCAAGAAACTAATTTACAATGGTACCAAGCTCTGCCTATTGCTCTGATTAGATTGAGGGTCAAACCTCGATCAAAAGAAAAGTTGAGCCCGTTTGAAATTCTGTACGGTAGACCTTATGCTATGCAAGTTGTAAATAGTGATGCTGTAGACCAAATAGGCAATCAATATATATATGATTATGTAATTGCTGTAGGAAAACATTTTGATAAAAATGCTGCAGTAGTAGTAGAACACCAGCCCAAGCAACCTGACTGTAAATTGCATCCATTTAACCCCGGTGATTGGGTGTATGTTAAGAATCTTTTAGGAAAACCCCTACAAGAAAAGTGGGAGGGACCTTTCCAAGTGCTGCTGACCACCTTCACCGCGGTTAGGATCAAGGAGCGACCTACATGGATTCACTACTCTCGAGTCAAGAAAGCTCCAGAAGATAAGCAAGAAAACTCCACATCATGAAGCCGACGTCCTTCCAAATTACTTCGACCTGGACCGTTGGACTTTTGATAAGTATAGTTTTATCCCAAAACTCTACTTCTGAAGGACCGTGGTCTAATGCTTACATAGAATTACCTTTCGAAGGTGATTTCCCAGAAATGGAGATTTATATTTTACATAACAAGCAACCTTACACGCCGGACCCAGGTTATCTCATAGCACAAAAGGGGGACCAATTCCAAATAGGGTGTCGAGAAGTTGAGAGACTAATAGGGAAAACAGATAGGTTAACACTGATAATTAAATTCTGGCCAGATGAATCTAAACAGGATTTAATCACTTATAGCCAAGTAAAAAGAGGTCAGCCCATTGTTTGGATTCAACGGCCGGGACCAATCTCATGTCAATGGGATAGTTTTGAAGGAGGCAGAGCACAATGTGAAATTCTATTCGAGTTAGATCACTCAGTAACATTCACCTGTAGTAGAGAAGGAAACCCTCCAGGTGGTTACAGTGTTATAAAAAGAATTTCACTAGCCAAAGACCCAATTGTGAACCCATCTCGTGAAATCACTCCACAAGTAGAATGTAGAAGAATACATAATTTCACTTTGATAGGACCTCAAGTAATAAGACAGTCAAACGAGTTGAAGTTACTACTAGATCCTACATATTCTCTAAAGAAGGTACAGATGAACATTCAGACAGACATTACACACTTACAAGAAGATTGCCAGCCGTTCGTAAAGCAAAGTCTCAAAGGCTGGAATGCCTGGTTAGCGACTAGGTCACTTCACAAACGAACACAAAGAGATATAAGTGGATGGATTGGCACAGGGTTTGGTATAATGAACACCATAGACCAAGAGGTAATACTAAATAAGTTGAGTACCGTCACTTCCAATCTAGGTAAGCTTAAAGTACCTTTAAGCTCATCTATGCTAACTTTAGCAGAAACACAATCCTTAGTAGTTAAATTGATGGCTCTAATAGCTGACCACACCGCTGAAGATTTTGTCAAGATTGCTGATTACGCTGGAGATATTAGCAAAGAAGTTGCACTTGCTATCCAGTGCGTTCAAACACAACAATGGATACAGTCAGTAGCAGCGGGAATATTAAGAGAAGGAATGTCAGGCATACTGCCTCAAGAAATAAGAGAAACAATATTAAGAGATAGCTCCACTACACGATTTGAAATAGACCACCAGGCTTGGTGGCAATTAGTTAATTTTACCTATGATCCACAACAAGAACATGTTGAGGCCTATGTCCTCACCATCAGCGCTGCAGAAGAGAGAGCTATCTTCCCCATTCTAACATTAGGAACTATACATCAAGATGTCATTGTCAGACCTGTAGATCATAATGTCTGGGCAAACTATGACAACACTAAGAATAAGTGGCAATCAATTAGCACAGAAGCATGTATTCCTAAAGGACAATTAGGTTATATTTGCGAAAATGCCATAGTAGAAGCTGAAGACTTATGCTTAGATGCTGAAGACAGTATATGCACTTTTGAAATGCTTCCGCACAATAGAACCCGATCACAAGTATTCTATATAGGAAATGGATGCGCTTGTATTAGAACCCCTTGTGTTGATGTAGTAATAGATAATTGTCTTGAAGTGACTAATGATACTAACTTTTGTATATGTAACTTCACCAAAATTGTAGGTTGTGACTTTAGCTATACTGCACCCATAACCACACAGCAGTTAATCGAAGCTGAGTACACTTTGTATCATGAAGTACCCAAACTACAGATAGGTATGGATACTAAGCTTCTCAAAGAAATGCTTATGCATCCTGAGGTAAGAAAGTTAGCTCAAAAGGTGAATCAAACGACCCAACGCATGGTGTGGCAAGTAGAGCATAATTCAGAGGGTATAAAGAATATCTTGACGAAAGTTACACAAGTAGGTCAACATCACTGGTGGGACATTTTCACAGGGTACTCTCCAACAGCAACTCAAGTCTTTCACTACCTAGTACACCCCATATTGATTATAGCTATAGGCATGCTCTTGTTAACCCTCATGAACATATGCCTGTGGTGTAAGTTAAGGTCCATGGTCAAGAGAACCCAAATGATCTGGGCAATGATAAAAGCATATCAGCGCCCTTTAGGATTAGAACTTGACGAAGGAATTCGTAAGTTCTAAGAAAAGGGGGGAAATGAAGCCAGGTAACACCTGAAAAGCGAATTTAAGCAATATAAAGAGTTAAGCACAAAATGTAGAAGCAAGCTTTAGCAAGGCACATAGAATTCAGCATTAAGAAAGCGGAGGCAATAAATTCACTGAGGTACAGGTCGCGCTGACACAGGAGAACATAAACATGAACAGAAAATGCTAGTACACACAAAAAGAGACATATGGGGAGGAAACCAAAGAGATAAAGAGAGGGACATGCCAAGAAATTAGGTATTGGTGCCAAATACCGAAACTCTCTGCCAAATTCATAAGGAAGCTACCCAAATTAGGGAAGGTTCAAAAGTTTAGGAGGATGATGATGAAAAGGACACGAGGTTCATGATGAAGGAAGACCGGAACTCCCACCGAAGTTCTCCCCAAATTAAGGACCACGCCTCTAACTCCGCCTCAACTCCACCTGTTATGAATATTAAAAGTAGATGTTGCAATGTAATGAATATTCATAATATATGATGTAATTGCTTAGCAAGAAGTGTATAAAAGTTGGATTGTGTGTTTCTCGAGTTGGAGCAGTTTGTCCAGGGCGACCTGGCTGCTCCCCGGCCGTGAAATAAATACCTCCTGCTTATAGACTGAAATTCTGTCTCTGAGCAGTTTCTCCGCGCCTTGTTTTGGGGCATAAAATTGGCATCACAACCAATATAAATGGTAACAAGCCTTGGATTTGTTGCAGCCCCTCAACACGGGTTTGCAGGTTGGTTTTAGGCTTGTTTTTTTTTGTTTGATTTTTTTTTTTCTTAATAAACAGAACAAATGGCAAGTCTTACCAGAAAAACACCCAGAAGCTTTGGAGCTTAATTGGCTTCTACATTTGGGTCAGCAAATGTTCCTGCTACAAAGCCAGGGAGTGATTCTTGCAACCTATTCATGTTTCTCACCAGCACAACAGCAGCTAAAAAGATAGGCAACCATGGCTACCGTGGTGGGATCAGCAAACTTCTTTTCACAGCTGTAAATATTTGTAGTGGAGCCAATTAGAGGCAGTGTGGTTTTGTCAGCATTGCCTGGGAGACATCAACAGCTCCTCCAAAGAATCCCCCACCTCTCCTTATCCTGCTGGTAGTGACTGAACCGTGGTGTCAGCTCTGGTGGCTGATGGTGCCTCCTGCACACACAGTGTTGGAAGCTCTGCTTGTACTTGGTGGGAAACTGGCTCTGTCAAGGAACTGAACTGCTTCTAGAGGCACTGAGAATCAGGGTTCCTGCTCCTCAGCTCTCCAGTGGGACTGTAAAACCAGGAGGTGAAATATCCCAGGTAGTGAGCTTCATTGTAAACCAACTGAAAGATTTCAGGGTCCTTTTATGCAGCTCTTTGTGTCAAAATCCCTGTTCTGAGCAAACACCTTTCAAGGGCATTTGGGCACCAATGCATCTGCTCCTGGGGGAATTCCATAAGCAAGAGAGCCACATCTATACAAGTCATAGATAAAATGCTGTTTCCTTTCACTCAGAGTGTAAAAGCAAATATAACCTCATAAATCTGGGAAACATTTAGAGAACAATCACCGTGTGTTTTGGGGCACCTTGTATAGGAGGATGTAAGATATCCCAAAACACAAGGGACCTACATGCAGCACACCTCTGCTACAAGTTTTTGAAAATAAAGGGATCTGTGTGTCCTGTCAGTTTTATGGGCTCTTTACCATGTCTGAACATCCCTGGCTTGCAGTTTTGTCGAGCACTTCACTGACATTCAGGACAAAATGCAATTCGTGTTAAGGAAAGGTAAAGGTGTAGCACAAGGAGTAGGTCAGATAGCAATCCCAAAACTGATTATAGAACCATAAAATCAGAAAAGCCTTCTAGGACCATCAAGTCCAGCTGTTAACTCAGCACTGCCCTGTTCACCACTGAACCATGTCCCCAAGTGCCACATCCAAACGCCTTTTGAACACTTCCAGGGAAGTTATGTGCTGTGTGGATGAAAGGGCATTTGAAAAACTTCCTATTAGCTGCACATTAATATCTCCTCTTTGATTTTAAGAAGCTCTCCTGCTGATTCCCAAGATCTACAGCACAGTTTATCATGGCAAACCACTTTAAGATGAAGTATGGCTGCAAGCACATCAATCACCTTGAGCAGCTCTCTCTGTGCTTCATCTCAGCTCTTAGTATTTCTTCTGGTTTCCTAATTTAAAGAAAACATCAGTCCTACAAGCTGCCAGGTGATCAGAGAAACAGGGCTGTGGTTCCACAGAGGAACCACGTGGTCTTGGATGCATCATGAGAATTCCTGCACTGTTCTTGCCCAAGGGAAGGGCAGCTGAACCCACGGTGAGCACAGTGCAAAGGTGTGATGATTCTCCCCTGCTATAGGAAGCTTTAATTCCAGGCATTTCCCACTGCCCTGAGCATCCGTGCAGGCACCAATACTGCAGCTGCTCAGCAGACACTCAAAGAGGTAAGACAAGTATGGCATGAAAGAAAGGCAGCATGAAAAAGTGAGTTAAACCCCCCATTAAAAAAAAAAAACAAAACAGCCCTAAAGCCTTTCCTACTTTTAGGTGAAGAGAGACAAATGGAGGAGAGGTGTCAAACGGATCATTTCTTCTGCAAGCATTTTGGAAGCTCTTAATATCTTTTCCTGCCCTTTTTACTGATGCATTGATTGAAATTTTGCAGTTTTCCAGTCGGAAGCAGCAGGCAGCAACCACAACAGCAGCAGAGGTGCTAAGCTATCAGTGTCAGGGGGTGAAGGAGCAGGAGTCACAGGCACCCTGCTAACAGATCCCAACGTGTCTGCTTTCCCAGAGAAGTGGTGCAGTTGTTTACTGTCAGCTGGGATAACGGGATCATCGCTCAGGCACTCCAGGATGCAAACATCATCGACTGCCACGAACAGAAAGGTGACAGCTCATGCTGTGATAACTACCATGCTACCTCATTTCTCATGCTGTTATATAAATCCCCGGGAGAATAATGGTCAACAGACTCGTTCAAAAGGCTGAAAAGATTCTAGGATGTCAATGCATCAAGATTAGGTTAATGTAATTCTGTAGCTGGGCAGATTCAGACAGAAAGGCAAGAAATATGCCCTCAGACTTACCGGCCTGACTAAAGGCTTTATGTCTGTCCAGGTGATCTGGGAACTCCCAGTTAATTATCATAGAAGAGGAGGTGTCTTGGAACATAATGATGGATGAAACATAACCTCCTTTAGCTGCCAAAACCAGTACCGAGCAATGCTGGGTCTTTGCAAGGCTCTTGTCTAAAAACTTGATAAACCAATGTTGGTTTGGATCACAAAGAGAAAACAATCTTGTACAGTAGCATTTTGTTGACAGCAGTGTATCCAACTACATAATAGTAAAGCCATTATCAAATTAGAGGTGAGAGAACTGCCAGTCTATTAATTCTGTAAGGAATTGAGCTCTGCACACTGGAGCTCATTGCAGATCATGATTCTGTGATATCAAATGGCTCAATTTTAATTTAATATCTCCTCTTTGATTTTAAGAAGCTGTCCTGCTGATTTCCAAGATCTACAGCACAGTTTATCATGGCAAACCACTTTAATAGGAACTATGGCTTTCTATAAAGAAAACAGAGACCCTATTTCAGTATCTTCAGCCATTTGGAAAACACGCAGGTAACAGTTTATACCAAAGGTAACATCCCAAACCATGGGCAAATGCCCACATAGTTGAGGTACTGCAGAGTAGGTGGAAGGTGGGAGAACTTGACCTGTAGGGTTATTATCCTTTCGAGGATCACCACAGACTTCTCTCACTCTGTCCAGGCACCAGGAACTTAAAAGCAGTGGCTGAGGGAAGAAATTGGATAGTTTACAATCTAATCCCACCTTTTTGTTGATTTCCATTCTCTTTGCTATATTTGCGGTGGGAGTTTGTGCCACAAAGGTTATTTCCCAAATGTTCCCTGGGATTTGGGTGTTCTCTGTAGGTCCCTCTTCTCTCTTCCCTACTGACACAGACTGTCCCATGAGAAAGGGCTGATGCTCCTCCTCTCATCAGAGTCCATGATCACAGCATTAACAGTGCAAGGAGCTCTTGGGAAGGTGAGTCATCGAATCACAGAATTATTTATGTTGAAAAAGACCCTTGAAATCATCAAATCCAAACTTTAACCTACCACTACCAAGTCCACTACTAAACCTTGTCCCTAAGCACCACATCTACATGTCTTTTAGGTATTTCCAGGGATAGTGAGTGGTTCTATCTCTCTGTAGCACCCAACCCAGTTTGTTTCTCTCACACATACAGGATCATCAAAACTAGGAGATCAAACACTATCACTGAGCAGTGAGTGCAACATTAATTCATTTATTTCTTTCAAAGACATTTATTTTTTAATCAGGGATTCCACAATTCTTATCACTCCATCTTCAGCACCTCCAGCTTAGAGCCAAAAAAAACCCCACAGGAAACTTTCTCTGTGCTGCTGTTTGGATGTTGCAACTTCCATATCATCCATTTTTTCTTACTGTAGGAAAACACCTATCTGCCTTGTACTAAATCAGACTGTTTAGAGAATGGGGAGACAGCCTGTGGATCACAGCAGGATCCAGCTGGACGTGGGGAAAATGTTCTATAGGACATGAACTCAACTACAGCCTGAGGAAACCACTGAGGCGACATCATTGCAGAACCAAAGCCACAGGGGATGTGAAGATCTGACAAGAAGTGTAAAGAGGGATGAAAGGAGAGAGACAACAGATAAATTAAGAGCGTGCTCCAAGTCTGCATGGAAGGAGTTTAAAAGCTTGCTATTGTGTGATGTTCAAGGTGGCTCCTACCACATACACGGGATTCAGCAAGTGCACAGGTCACACTGAGCCACTGCACAGTACCCTTCCTACACCATGCTCAGCACCAGCTCTGTGTGCCCAGCCTCTCCTAAATGTCATTCAGCAGATTTTATTTCTATTTGCTTGTAAAATGTGATTTGTTTCCTATTTGAATCTGTCATGTATTTTTTATAATGCAAGATTTAATGCCTCCTATGTGGTCTCTCTTTGTGCTGAGAAACAGGACTGGTAAGGCTGAGGGTCAACAGAATCAGAGAATCATTAGGGTTGGAAAAGACCTCTAAGATCATCAGGTCCAACCACTAACCCAGCACTGCCAAGCCCATCACTAAACCACATCCCTAAAACATGCAGTGACTGTGAATGTTGCCTTTGTATGACAAGCACAGCTCAGTTTGTGCTTTAGGCAAAACCCATTTCCTTTGTGTTCTCCTCAGCTGGCCCAGCCCTGCACCTTCCTGCAGGAGGGTGCAAGGACAGGTGTCACCAGTTCAGGAATCAGATATTTTACCAAGTGAGCCCACTGTTACCTTCCCCTTCCCCTACAGAAACTGTGTCCTTGTGCCCAGACCATGAACACACCACTGAGCTGTTCAGCCACCAGCAACACACACTTTTCCTTCCTCCCTCCTCTTCCTTCTTTCTCCTTTTGACCTTTCCACCCTGACCCAAACAAGGATTAACAGAATGTTCCCATTTGTTGGTGAACCTGCCACCCCTGTCTGCACATCACATCAGCACATATATCTCAAAGGAGAAGCCAGATCCTCTCAGGTATGGGCAACAACCATTCTAGGGTATTTTATGTAAAATGCACCTCTTACTTCATCCATTTCCTGTGCATTTCTGAAATAAAGGGAGAGAAAAGTAGGCTTCATGCTGTAACAGCAGTGCCCTTTGCAAAAATACATCCCACCTCCTTCTCTGAATGCCTGGTCTGTCCTTAGAGCAGCAGTTTGTGACACAACAAATCCCCCCCAAGTCTACTCGCTTTTCAAAGCTAAAGGCTCATTTCCCAGCCTGTCAGATCCCTCATCCTCAAGAACTCCTCTTCTATAATCAGTCCATTTGCAGACTTTTATCTTCTTAAAATAATAGGCAGAAATATCATAGATGCTCTTACAAGCCTTTTTTCCCCTCGTAATTTTGAAATCTGAGTTTCATTTTTCAAAGACTTATAAAAAATTTCTGGCTCTGGGGAAAATGATGTGACCTGCTGTATACAAGAGGACAGACTAGTGGCTGTTAATTCTCCCCCTCAGGCCTTAAAAATATTGAATACCTGGAGCAAATTCAGAAGCTGGCTAATGATTTAATTTTAGGCTTCTTGAGGACTGGTTCATGGATTGAAATTTGAATTTACATCAGGTCTATTCTTTAGGGGATCAAGAGGCAGCTTCTCTACTACTTTGAAGCGAAATGAACAAATGACACAAATATTTTTGTAACAAGATGCTTCAGTTTTGACTATATTTAGTTCTTTGTTAAGAAGAACTATAAGAATAAAGACCACTCTGGACACACCATCTTGCTGAGTCCTGGTGCAGTTTGATTTTTTTTCTCCCTGCTGTAACACTCTAACCCTGGAGCTGTGGGTTCATGGGCCCAGCCAGGAGTTTACCTTTATATATATATATATATATACATATATATAAGGTTCTTTAATACTTTGAGATATTATTAAGACAATAAGCCAAAGGCTTGTTACCAAGAGGTATCTTTATTAATTTAGGGGAGAAAATAAGGGAACATGCTTGATCTCATGTTCACTCAGCACAACAAATTACAAGCTCAAAGCAATAACACTCTTTTGAAGTCATTTTCTCCACCAATGGTGTCCCACAAGTAGTTTCTGAAAGATAGTTTTCAAACAGTAGGATAATAAATGTTCCTTCCACAGAACGTGGTCATCAAATTCCTGCTACCAAAGGCTTTGTGTATCCATTCCAATGTGGATATAACACCATGGGTCCTGCAAGAAGGGGCAGTAAATACTGGTGCAAAAGTTGTCTCCCAAATCCCATCTCTGTCATTCAACAACTTTGTCCTCCAAGGTATGTTTTGACTCTCCTGTAAGCCTTTTCCAGAGCTGCAATACCAGGATAAGTGCACAATTCAGTAACAGGTTATGCACAACTCAGTTATAAGTGCAACTTGTTCTCCTCCATGAATCTGGACTCAGTAAAATTAGTGTTTCAGAGGTCACTGATGAGGATGATTGTTCCCCTCTTTGCATTCCTTGGGAGGCAGTGAAACCAAGCTGTGGTTCTCTTCTGAAACCAGTTTTAGTTTTATATTGGCCCACAACCTTCAGACATGGAAATTCACATTCCTGTGGATAAGGACTATGAGGTTCTGCAGGGTAATAGAGCAGGTCCAGGAATTACACCTGCCTGGATTTATTCTACCCAACACAGTCACCAGCAGAAGAAAAAATTATTAATTTTCAAGGTCCTACATATACATAAATATATACATTTATACATGGTGTGACTCTTGAGGCTGTGCTCTGCAGGGCCAGGAGTTAGACCTCAATGTTCCTTGGGGATTTATTCTAACTTGAGTTATTTTATAATTCTATGATCTATAGAACACAGTGGACCAAAGAGAGGGGGTTCTTATAAGCAGGAGGATGATCCTCTCATGAACCTGCATTTCATGTTCTCTGCTCACCAGAAACTGCTTATACATTATTGCAGATCCAGAAAAGACTCGTCTGCTCCGTGGAATCTTCTTCTTTAACTGTTAGAAAGCCTTGAGAACAACATTGCAGCCAGCCTGAAATCATCTCCTGTAAAATTACACTGCAGATATTCCTCCAGTATTTTTATTTTTCATCAGCTCCATTTGAAACTTTGCAATGTACTGTAATAGCTTTCATGGTTCATTGTTCCATCCAGTTGTACAGCACGATGAGTCTGATAATAACAACTCCCAACACTTAAAAATCTGCTTGCTCTCCGTGTCATGTCTGACAGCTTATTTAGAGTACTGGTTAATAATAATCTTAAGCAGTAGCTTAAATATCCCCACTAAAAGAAAAAAAAACTAGCAAAAAGAGCAGGTTTTTATTCCATGCTCACTTTTCAGACTGTGCATCCTTGTTCCCCCCGGTGAATTCCAGGCATTTGAAGTTTACTGACCCCGTTAGCACAACTCTGTTGGGAGCCACACTTTAAAACTGAAAATATCTGACTGCACATATCGATTCAAGCAGCCCACGGGTCTTCTGAAAAGCTGAATTACCTTTGGGGGAAAGTTAACCTTGTCACTGCACGGTGACAAAGCAAAAACTTGCCAGTGAAGCTCAGCACAGTCCCTGTCATCCTCCTGTAACTGGGGAAGTTAGAGGCTGTCAGCTGGGAAAGTGGAAGAAAATTACAGTGACGAGGAGAAGGAGAAGCTGAATGACAATCAAATGAGAGCTGAGCAGTAGCGCAGGATGAGAACAGTGGACTATGGAAAGAAAGTGGGAAAGATTTAAAGTGAGTTGTAGAGAGGAGGAAAACTGGAATAAACCACTGCGTGGCAATGGAGTTTGGAATCTGCAGAGACTGTCAATAACCAACATCTGAGATGATTCTTGTGAGATACAAACCTCTGAAAAGAGCAAGTGGTGCAGACACTGCCAGCAGATTTTCCTCTGCATATGTTGCTTTTTGGTGGCTGAGGCTGCCAGCTCAAGATAGTGTTGTGAGATGAAGCTTTCTCTTCTTTCCTCACTTTAGAGACAAGGGAAGAAACTGTGGAAAATTCCTCTGGGCACAGAAATGGCCGTTGTCAAAGTTGGAATTAGGTTTACTGCCCACCTGGCTCTCACCCCCTCAGTTCTGCCTCATTCTTTCTCTCATGCTGTGCCCCACATATGCACAGGCTTGCCAAAAACACCCAGTCACTGTTGCCACAGGAGTAATCTGCAGTCCATCAAGGCTGATCTGGAAGAATGGTATTTATAAGGTACTGTTTATAACATTGATCCACTGGTTCAATGGGCCCAGGGAAGAAAAGGGAAGAAGAAATAGATGATTTGTAAATGCTGGTTTCTGAAAGACAAAAATTAAATAAAAATAATAAAATAAAATCAAGTCACTCTGATAACCTAAAACACTAATATTAAATGGAAAAGGCGTGTTCAGAGACACCTTTGAATCCTAGGGCTGCATTTCTGCCTCTGAAGTACCTTTGGGCTGGTAACGAAACTGTTCTCAGCAGGAAGAAGTTAAAAAACACAGTTTCTCAAGAAATGGAAAAGCTTTTTCCTCTCAGAGTGGTGAGCAGAGCCAGTGAAATGAAATGAAGGATGAAATGAAACTCTACCATGTTTTCTTTGTGAGGGGCTCCTTGGTGATACTTCAAACACAGGAGATGACACGACTTTGTCCCCAAGATCACGCACATCTCTCGAGCAACGACCCCTCTCGAGAAGTCACATCAGTACCTGCATCCTGAAAAATACTGGAGAATGTGCTGGTTTAGCTGGGTGCAGCTTATTTTCTTCACAGTAGCTCATCTGGGGCTGTGTTTTGGATTTGTACTGGAAATGGTGTTGATAATTCCGGGATGTTTTAGTTACTGCATTGCAGAGCTCACGCAGAGTCAAGGCGTTTTCTGCCTCTCACCCCACTCCACCTGGAGTAGGCTGAGGGTGCACAGAGGGTTGGGAGGGGGTACAACTGGGACAGCTGACTCTAAATGATCCAAGGGATATTCCAGACCATATGATGTCCTGTTCAACATGTAAAGCTTGGGAAAAGTTGGCTGGGAATGAAGCAGTTAGGACTGCCTGGGTATTGGATGCTTGATGGTGAGAAATTGTGTGTAACATAATTTTGGTACTTGTGTTGCAGACTATGAGGTCTCACTGGCCACGTTCAGTGTTTCATAAACAAACTAGTCTTCTGTGTGAAAGTTTCCTTGTTTCCATGATGTACTGTTTACTTCACCTTGGACTCGATGATCCTTGTGGGTCCCTTCCAACTCTGCATATTCTTTGGTTCAGGGATTCGAGAAATGTAATCCTGTTGAAAGAGTCTGGCACATGGAAGTTGCAGTCTACAACTTCCTTTTGAGGGGAAGAAGAGGGACAGGCACTGATCTCTGCTCTGTAGTGAGCAGTGACAGGACCTGAGGGAATGGCCTGGAGTTGTGTCAGGGGAGGTTTAGGTTGGAGATTAGGAAAAGGTTCTTCCCCCAGAGGGTGGTTGGGCACTGATCAGGTTCCCCAGAGCAATGGGCACAGCACCAAGGCTGCCAGAGCTCCAGGAGTGTTTGGATGATCCTCGGGGACACAGGGTGTGACTCTTGGGGATGGTTCTTTGCAGGGGCAGAAGTTGGACTCGATGATCCTTGCAGGTCCCTTCCAACTTGGCATATTCTGTGATTCTGGGATTCTATAGGAGAAAGATGATGCTGTCTCAAAGCATTAAAAGAGAGGAAGGGACAGTGATAAACAGCAATATCCAGACATGACAGAGACATAAAACATGTCTCACTGTGTAGTTGGATGAAAAAGATTTTATATGTGGACCACAGTTCCACTCCCTGCAAGACAGAGAGTGAAAATGTCACTGTAAATTCTAATTGAAGCAACAGCTGTAGTTAAACCACAGGTTCTGCATTAGCAGGTGTGAAAAATACGGGAACTAATACACTAGGTTTGTGACAAGTGCAACATATGCAACATATGTAGCATGGGGTGTCCATACAGGAATTACCTTTAAAGGTGTTGGATGTTGTACAAACATGTACACCACTGAAATACAGACACCTTTTCAAGCAGCCCAAGAACTGAAGAGAGGTTTCCTTCATTCCTCTGACTCATTTCCACTGCCCAGAGTAAACAGTGAGTCTGTACCTAATCACAGGACCATAGAATCATGGAATGGTTCGGGTTGGCAGGGACCTTAAAGATCACCTCATTCCCATCCCCTGCCATGGGCAGGGATGCCACACACTAGATCAGGCTGCTCAGACCCCCATCCAAACTGGCCTTGAACACTTCCAGGGATGGGGCATCCACAGTATCTATAGGCAGCATGTTACAGTGCCTCACCACCCTCATATTCAAGAATTTATTGCTTATATCTAACCTAAGGCATGAGGAAAGGACAAAGGTGTCACTGAAGTCTCTGACTTGCAGATCTGACAGCAAATTCCCAAGGAAACCCAGAGCTCTCTCTGATGCAAAGAGATTTAAAGTTCTTCGAGTCAAATGAACGTCCCCCAAAACCATTATCAAGCCAAGTCCCTTTTCAAGCTCCAGCACTAAAATCCCCTGGTGTGTGGACTGTCATGCCTTGCACCGATGTCCCCTCAGCCTCCTTCTGCTGAATGTTGAGGTAACCACCCTGAACATGACCTGAGTGTCAAAGGCTCATCATTATAAGGAGCTGATCCTTGATGTATAAGGACATTTCTGAAGAATGACTGTTTTATTGTGAATGGGCAAATTTCTGTAACGTCCTAAAGCTCTATAACATTTCTTAGCCATGTGTATGGAAATGTGTGTGAATGACACAACAGGAACTGTAAAAGGGACAGAGAGAGACACAAATATCAGTTAGTCAACAGTTGCTATGCACAGAATAATTTACTATGCCTGTACTCTCTTGAGGATTGTTTGCTGGCCAGGTGGAACAGCACAGCTCATCTCCACAGCACTGAACTCATTTCTACCCTGGAAACAGGTGTCCATGTGTGCAATCTGCCTAATGAGAGTAGACTTTGCATGGGGTAGCACCAAACTGGGCCTGGTCATCAGGAGGAGACCTCCACCTCTCCTCAGGAGGAGAGCTGGTCAGCAAAGGCAAAACCATAGCAGGGCTCAGGCTAAAAATTTCATGCTGTGGATTAGTGTTCACTTCACATGTTTCCCACCACTGTTAAATTTTGGTGATGCACATGTAGTCTTGGAGTACAAATAATAAATAGATAAATGTTTTCCTGTCCAGGGTTGTTCTCCTGTCCAATGATAACAAAGGAAAGCTGCTGTCCTTTGCTCCTAGTCCAGTGACTGCTGGTTTTAATGGTTTTAAACTTAAAGAGGAGAGATGTAGATTAGATGGCAGGAAGAAATTTTAAGAAGATGTTAGGAAGAACTTCTTCACCGTGAGGGTGGGGAGGCCCTGGCACAGGTTGCCCAGAGAAGCTGTGGCTACCCCTGGATCCCTGGAAGTGTCCAAGGCCAAGTTGGACAGGGCTTGGAGCAACCTGGGCTAGTGGAAGGTGTCCCTGCCCTTGGCAGAGGGTTGGAAAGAGATGATCTTTGAAGTCCTTTCCTCCCCAAACCTTTCCATGATCCTATAATGCTGTTCACCCACTGCCTGGCTGCTGGGTCTGAAGTTGTATCCATGTTTTTCAGACACAAGACACTGCACCACATTGCTACTAAAGTGAAGGGAAACAGCTCAGACATCTGGCAGATTTTGCCATCTGATTTTCATGGCACAATTCCCTTTGCAAACAAGAGGAAATACACTGGCAGTGTCTGCAGAACTTTATGTTTTGTTAAGACCTCCATGATTTTTGGAGGGGAAAAGCAATTGAGGTAATGATGTGAATATACATTCGAACTTCTCCATCAGGCTGTAGCCTAGCAACAACAGCAACCCAAAATCAAAAAGTCTCCTATTCAGTGTGCTGGTTAGCACAGCAAGTCAGACACCAGGGCAAACTGTGAGGCTGGTGTCAGCTAAGTTTTTCTGTAAATTAGTTTTGATAACATCTTTTGAAACCCAAATCCAGGAAGGAGGAGAAGAACCTCTCACAAAGCTGGAAGGAGGTTTATTATTTATCACTACACTGCTGCACTCATGGAGTAAAGACACGAAGGAGGACTTTTTTTGCTGACAATTCTTTGCCCTTGGAGTAGTATCTCTATCACTGGAAACTCCAGACTGGAGAGAGAAACTACCCAAAATTTTTGGCAGGGAATTTCTAGTGGCAGAACACAGGCTCCTTAAAATTAAAGTCCAGAAACCTGAAGAAAAAATACCCCCTTTCCTTTTTCCTTTCCTGGACTTCCAGGTGGCTGGAAAACTGAGCAGATTAGCAGACTGGAAAGGGAGGCATCAGCAGTTCAAAGTCTAACTGGTAACTGGTTCTGAGCAGTGTTCCTTGGGGGTGACACCTGTCCCACTAGATTAAAATAGGAGTTGAGTACTTTGACCATCAAAGTTTTAGAGCATGGTGGGCATGGTGGTATTTGGTTGAAGGTTGGACTTGATCTTGAAGGTCTTTCCCAACCTTAATGATTCTTTACTTCTGTGTTTGGGCCTTGTATCACAACCCAACACAAGCAGCTGGCCAAGGTCTTGCCAGCAGGTCCTTAAACACCATTTTTTTGACATCATCAGGCACAGGTAGTAATGTCAACATAAACAGTATCTGTGCTTCTTGCTTTGGAGGAGCAGAGTGATGTCTCATGAGGTCCATCTCAGAGCCAACTCACAGTGGAAAGGGGTAAATCCCTGTCCTGTCTCTTCCCTCCCAGCACAGCAGAGCCTGTCTCACCAGCAAAGTCCCACTGGCAGTCACATAAATTAGCAAATCAGGAAAATTCTGTCCATGGTTGGTTGGTGCTACTTGCTTTCCCATCAGATGGTTTCTCCATACTTGATAGGACATCATGGATTTGATGTTGCTTCCATTTGTTTGGATGGTGAGACATCCCGAGGAAAGATGGGTTTGTGTCATCATTGTAAATTAACTTGTATTCCCTGAGCACAGAATCACAGAATATCCTCATTTGGAAGAGACCCACAAAGATCACCAAGTCCAGCTCCTGGCCCTGCACAGGACAGCCCCAAGAGAGCGTTGTCCAAATATTTTTGAGCTCTGTCAGCCTTGGTGCTGTGCCCACTGCCCTGGGGAGCCTGTTTAGTGCCCAGCTATCCTCTGGGGGAAAAATATTTTTCATAATATTCAACTTAAACCTCCCCTGAGACTTCATCCCATTCCCTTGGGTCCTGTCTCTGGTCAGAGAGCAGAGATCAGTGCCTGCCCCTCCTCCTGCCCTCACGAGGGAGCC
The DNA here is from genome assembly GCF_036250125.1 of Pseudopipra pipra. Taxonomy (NCBI): domain Eukaryota; kingdom Metazoa; phylum Chordata; class Aves; order Passeriformes; family Pipridae; genus Pseudopipra; species Pseudopipra pipra. Next base: position 152,391,742 of record NC_087549.1, on the reverse strand, counting down.
TCAGACCACCACGAGCAACATAAACCACCTCTGGTTTAGGCTGATTTAGTACAAGACTCAGCACAAACCAGCCCCCACAGGTAAAACAGGAAACTGTGCACATGAATATCTTCTGCCTCCCGTTTAGAAAGAGCATTAAGATCTACAGAGAGAACTACCCAAGAGATGGACAACAGCCCCATGCAATTACAACAGCAACTTCAGGAGAAAAACAAGATCCAGATGCAAACATGTGCTCACAATAAAAGCTGACACAGTACATTTTATGTGTTGCACAAAACATAATCAAGATTCAATCTGCCAGTTTTATTCTCAGCCTTGTTAAAAATTCAAAGTGCATTTTCCTGTACATGACCATGTTGTTTCAGAATCAACTGCCTTTCAGACATTTGTACTCAAATGGATGTATTTCCCACCAAATAGATTCTGTTACTCTTGTCATCCTTTAGAAAGGGTGATGTAAAAAGATAAACTGAATGAAGTGACATTTTGAAATATTGGCAATTCTTCATTAGATTATGGGCAACTGTTCTTCTTCTTCACTGACCTCACACCACTAGAAACTGGAGGACCAACATAAAACTCTCTTCCCCTAATGCAAGAAGATGGTGCAGTGCCAAAAGAAATACAAATAAACAAAATTCCCTTTTAGGAATTTACCTGACAGATTTAGTTATGCTAGAGACAGCTTGAGAATATTTTTGTTATTCAAAATGATCAGAACGCATGTTAAGAGTAAGAGGAAGGAAAAAGTAAATGAAACAATGCTTTCTAAGCCATGAAAGCAAATAACATTGAGGTGAAACTTAAAGTAAAATGAAGATTATATTCTATGCATTTAATATGCCTTGAAAAAAACCCAATAACTTTAATAAACATAGTGAGGGAATTATAAAAAAATTAAAAACAAAGTAAAATGGATAAATGGTATGATTGCACAGTCTTGATGCTTCCTGTAGGTGTAAGGTCCTGCACCTGGGGAGAAAAAAGCCCAGGCATTAGGACAGGTGAGGAGCTGACCTGATGGAAATCTGGAGGAGGACCTGGGGGTCATGATGATCAACAACTTAACCATGATCCAGCAATGTGTAGCCAGGAAAGCCAATGGTACCCCAGGGTGTATCAGGAAGAGTGGGACCAGAAAGTTGAGGTGAGTGATCCTTCCCATCTATTTAGCCCTGGTGAGGCCACATCTGGAATGCTGTGCCCAGTTTCTGGGCTCTCCATTTCAAGACACACAAGGAACTGCTGGAGAGGGTCCAGTTGAGGGCTAAGATGGTGATTAGGGGACTGGAGCATCTCTCTATTCTCCCTGTGAAACAAACACATGAAGGGAACTAAGGCAAAGCCTCCCTGTTTTCTGTGCTCTGTACAGTGTGTTCCCTTTTTCAGAACGTTGCTCTGAGTGACAGGAAAAGGGGGATCTTAATAAGGAGCGTTGATTGCACGTGAAAGGAAGTAGCCCCAGGATTTCCAAGGTCATTTTTCAGCAGAATGGAAGGATAGAAGCTTTACCTGGGGAAGCACAGGATGGAACATCTCTTCTTGAGCCCTCCAAACACACGAGAAGGGAAAGAGAAAAGGAACAGAAAAGAACATGATATTATTGCTCAAAAATGTAGTAGGAGTCTCAGTCAAGGACGGGAAAAAAAGTGAGTGTTTTCATCAGAAATGAGCTTGTTTGTTGTTGGAAAAGAAAAAAGTAGGTTTTACAGCAGCAAAGAACAAAGTCAACTCCATGTCCCCAACAAGGCAATATCCTGTGGGTAAGCTCAGAATCTGCTTGATCAAAACTACCGAAGTAGAGACAAAATTCCAAGATGGCACTTTGAATCAGGAAGTCTGTAATGTCTGGTGATTCCAGAGATTACATATGTCCTCCAGGGCACATTGTGAACATCAAGAAAGATACCCAGGAGTTCAGTGTGAAGACTGAAGTGACAGTAAAAAGCTGGTGGTGGTTAATTTTTGCTGTGCTGGAGAAAATTCTAAGCATTGAAAACATTAAATTAGCATTTTCCCCATGGCCAGGATGTTTAGAGGCTCAGGAGCACAATAATTATGTTTGTCACTTCCTTTTACACTTCCTTCTTCCCAACACGACTTTTTCAACATTTCCCTGTGTCTGAACTCCTGGCTGCTTTATAAGGAGCCTTCATTTTGATTTTGACATTCAAAGAGCTTTTATATTTCAAACAGGTTTCTTTTTCCTTACTTCTCATTAAAAATTATTATGTGAAAAAAAATCATTTTGATATATTACATAGACATTTTATGAAGAAAAGGATTAAAGGAGAAAGTGGCTGGGACCACAATAAAATATTTTACTGAAAGGTACAGATAAGCATTAATTAAATAACTAGGGAATCCACATGAATAATTTTACAGAAGGGAAAGTCTTATTTCAAACAGCAGCAGAAAAATAGGCAGGAAAATTCCTTCATCCTTCAGAAGATTATATGGAGATCTGTCATTAAAGATGGGGTTTAAGGTGATTTTTTAACATGAATTTTGAATCAGAGTTTCTCTCTAGAACAAAATAGTTCAACCAGGAGTTGAGCAACTATAAGCAAACACTATTCAAATGAGCACACAGTTCTCAGAAACAGTTACTGAAGGAAGCAACCTCTGTATATATAAAACAGATAAGATGAAAGATTTATAACCCTCTACTGTCAGAAAAATGTGATGTGTCAACCTCACTTCAAATCCCTCCTGTCTTTGGGTGGGAATGATGTTTGTCTGCTTTGAGTCATCTGAAGAAACTTTGTGAAGAGCAAACGTGGACTAAAGCTTGTTATTAGAAGTAGGTCAGGAAAATAAAAACCACCAAGGGGGAAGAAGGATGGAAAAAGCATTGTAGGAAAGAACAGGAATAGTGGGAAATGAATGAAGAGGAAAATGGAAATAAAAAAAAAAGGTAAAAATGAACACCAGCAGAAAAGCACAGGAGGAAATGGAGGCATTTGATGGAAGTTTATTGTTCTAAATCAGGAATTGAAAGACCGAAGCCTGAAATGCCAACATTTCCTTGGTATCAATATCCAAAATATGATATATTACTATTTTTACAGAACTCAGTACTCAGTGAGGGTGGGGATATTTAACTGTCAGCAGAAAATGTCCATATTTACAGAAAATGCTAGTCAACAGAATAATAATTACAGTTATTAGGATGAGCTGAAAATTGGTAAATGACATGGAAGTCAGTGAAGGACAGAATTACAATAGATGTTAAAAATGAGATTAAAATAGATGGGCAAGATCTTCCAAAATAATTGGGCAAAAAGAGTTAGAGTAACAATGTCAGTATTATAAGAAAATAGTAGGTGTTATCTCAAAAGAGAAATAAGAGGTTTTGGACAAACTACGGATTTTTCTACCTTTAATTTATGCAAAAGATAAAAGAAATTAATCAGATTCTAAAGAACTACCCTTGTCTCAACTAGAAAATACCCGTATTGTTTCCATTTTCCCTTTGCAAAAGGAACTATATTTAAAAATCTAATGACAAAGTCCAGAAACATTTATGATCTAATTTTATGAAGCTCTTAAAAACAGTATGAAATTTTGTACTCTCAGAATTATTAACTTCATCATGAAAGGCAAACATATTCCTCTCTCCAGAAAGAAAACAATGATGACAATCATGGAAGAAAATCATCAAATAATGTACTGCATGTGTAGTATTTAACATTATTTAACTGTTATTTAACATTAAAGATTTTAGCAAAAGCATTTGCAGACTAGGTGAATACCTTGGAGTTATATTATCACAGATAAATGAGGGGTTTTTTTCCTGAAAGCTAGAAACAATGTGGGAAGGAGGCAGGGACTGAGTTCATATTATTTTATTAATACAGACACACAGACATGATGTTTTCACATCCAGGCATAATTTATTACATCCTTTGGGCACGAAGAAATTCACTTGTCTGAAAAGAGAGGGAATTTCTCCAGATGCCATTTTGGGAGAAAATTGGCTTCGGTGTTAAATTCAAGATGTAAATGTTTGTTTTCCATGAAGATCCTTGAGTTTCTCTACTCATTAATGGAACTTAAATTAGCATCTAAAACAAGCAGGAGTGATCACTGTGGATGCTGAAGGTTGTCTGAGCCACGAAACTTCTGGATGTTTCCACGAGGCTCAGATACAAAGGAAACCAGACTGATCAGGCAATGAACACATACAAGTGTTCAATCCATGATGGCAACGCTGCTCCCGTGCTGTGTCCTCTCTGAAAGCACTGCTTTTAAATATGTAGGTAATGTTCCATCTCTAGGCATAAAATCAATCAGAAAACATTAATCAAAGAGAAGAGTTAGTAATTCAGAGAGGGTTAAGTAGGGTTTATATGTACATGTACTTTGGGTGGGTTACAAGGCATGATTTATTCTGGAGAAGAGTGAGGCAAGGGCTTAATTTTCCACAAATAGTGGTTATATGAAATTGCTGACATATTTTCAACTGGGATAATCAGAACAAACAGGCTTGTGAACCTGGCTGTGGCATTTCCAAGGTCTGCAAAACCTGATGTTTCAGATGTTGTTTTCCAACTTCTCACCCTGTTGTGACACCAGATTTTCTCATCAATGTCCCTCCGGTCCCACTGTCTGAATAAACCCTTAGTTCATCCCATCTCTGGGCTTTCCCTTTGTATGAACTCTTCCCACACCTCATTTTGCACAGACTGGCTGACAACAACCACTGGATATGAAGTCTTTGGAAAGCTGAAGTAGCACCTTCCTTACAGAGTTCTTGAGTATTTCACAGTTTAGAGGAATTTTGATTATTTCTTAATTGTTTTAATGCAATCTTAACATCAAAATATAATATATAATATAATATTACCAAAATGAAATACAAAGTCACAGGTTTGGGTTTGTTGGTTTTTTTAAAATCAAAAAGTTTATGATTCTCTTCAGAGATGAAGAATTAGACAGAAATTATATTTTTTCTGGAAAAAAAAAATTAAATCTCCAGACATCCTCTATAGTCATATTGCATTTTGGTTTGGGTATTCATCCAGAGAGGTGTCACATCTTCAAGATTAGAAACTTTTTTCCCCCAGAAGGAGAAAGCAAGGAATCGTAGTGAGAGTACAAGGTATCATTTATATGTTGTTTTTTTAACATAAACCAAATTTACCTCCATCCCATCGTGGGTTGGAGAGCGATGGAGGGATTGAATGTACAGATATTATAAACTAAACTTGAACCAAATTTTGAGGTTATCACAGCAGAGAGATAAGAAGCATCTTGAAAGACATGGAAGGAAAGCTCCAAACATGCAGAGGTGTGTGTTTAGCACTGTAGGTAGAAGAATAGTCAAAGCAGAACAAGAAAGAAGCATCACTGGTGGTCTCTGACCACCTGGAGAGAAGCTGATTCCTTATTTCAAGGACTGACATGCACAGTCCTGACAGGAATCACCGGGAATTTTTGCAGTTGTGTTATTAAAATCCCCAGAATTTCCATTCAGCTACAACTGCCCTGGGATTTAACACCAAAACCAAAGTATACACCTACTTGTCCTTGGCACTAGAAGATAAACGGGTCAAAAGCTTGGCAATTCCTATGCTGGAGTCCCAGGCAGTGAAAAGGAGAACTGTGCATTGTGCACTGTTTGTTACATCAGCCCAACATTTCCTTAGTCCTGCTCCAAAGGGATCCCATCAATGAATTCGGGATCTGCCTTTTGTTTCCTTCACATCTGCTCAATGCCTCAGAGATTCCTAAGGGATGAATCCAAGTCCTTTTCAGGGAAAAGAGCAAACACAAAATACTGAGAATGTATTCCTAGTATGTCTTCATTGTCATTTTCAAGCCAATTTTGTTTCAATTACCTTTTTGGGGGAAAAAAAAAGGGCCATTAGGAAGACAGAAGTTGTAACATCCCCAGACTGCCCTGGGTCATATTTTTTTTCCAGCTTTCAGGAGGAGCAAATTTTCTCAGCCTAACTTTTGGTTTTATAGTACTATCTTGTGTCTCTATTAATTTTGACAGGGTGGGTAGGTACAGAAAGCATTCCCACAGTAAGCAACTGGAAATTATTGGTACAGGCGCCAATAATCTCTCATCTATCACATTCACTTTTCATTTCCCAGCCACTTCTAGGCCACTTCCTTCGACTACACCATGACTGAAAAGTTCACCTCAGTGTCCAGAAGCTCAGTTTTTGACAGTGAAATATCCCCCTCACTCAAAGAAGAGGATTTGGATGGTGGTTTCAGGACTGATCAGTGACCCAAGGTCCTTGTGCCCTGTTTTCATCCCTGTTCAGAAACATAACAGGTCTTTTCTCCAGCTCCTTCCAGAATCCTCCTGAAGTTAAGGAGAAAGTAGTCTTTCTTCTCAGTGCTCTGTGCCTAAGATTTACTTGGAATTATGACTCCCTGTGTGGTAGTGGAAACACTCAAGATCCTGACAGCAGCCGGTCCAGCCTCCTCTCAACCCTAACTCAGTTTTGCCACACAGAGGCAGCCTTTCTCCCAGTTTCAGGAGGTACCAAGGGACAGAAGATGAGCACAGGTCTTGAACAGCAAAGAATGTTTCCTCTCCTATGAAACACAGCCTACACAAGCCTTCCCTTATTCAGAAACTCAGCTATAGTGGCTACAACGTGTTACCATCCTTATTTTCTGGAAGGCTAGAAAGACAGAGAGCAATGCAGTGGTGTGTTGGATACTTGCTTAGGTTTAGACTCTTGTCTCCATGTCATTGCAGAAAAAAAATAGCAGAAGAGATCAGGAGAAATTGGATGAAACATTTGGAGATTTGCTCCATCTGAACCAAGTTTACAGATTATATTGACCACAAGCTGCTTCTTAGTGTTTCTGTGCCTACACAATACAGTCCCTACATGGAAAGAGAATATCCATTCCATAACTTTCCAAAGATTAAATTATTAGTAATGGCTAATATAGGCACCTTTATCTGAATATCTTTTACCTTCTGCTATTCAATTAAAAACAAAAAATAAAACCAAACAAACCCACCAAACTAATCAACAAACTTGCCCCAACTTTCTGACACTCACTTCTTCCGAAAAATAATAAGGTATATATTTGAAAACTTTTGTTCTCTCCAATCCTATTTACACTGACTGTTGTTTTACTCCAGCATAGGAAATGCAGGATAACATCCAGCCTGCCAACATGCTTTTCATGCTGTCAGAGCAGATCAGAGGAGCTCTCATCACACAGATTTGCTGCAACACCTCAAACACTGCATCTGCTCTTGCAATCATCGAAGGAATTAGAAAGACAATTCTTCTGCTCATGAACAAACCCCCAGCAGGCAAAATGCTCAGCAGTGCCTTTCAGAGCTTGGGGAATGGATGCAAAATCAACCTATTGCAGCCTCAAAGCAGCAGCAGAATGATCCTTGGGCCACACACTTGCATCAAAGGTGATGCTGAACTCTCCCTCTCTTCCTACAAGAGCAAATAGGAGCTTTATGCTTCAGATAACGTGATTCTTCTCATGGCAGGCTGAGTAACACTGTGCATCTGCCTCCCAGTGAATCCCTTCCGAGGTGTTCCATATGCTCAGGCATCTCCAGAGTGTTTAAGACGATGCAAAGAAGCACAAAGAGACAATTTTCACAAGCACACCCACGCAGCAACAATTAAAACCCCAGAGCAAACTGCTTTACTGGTGAAGAGGAACAATTTATCAGCCATTCCCACATTCATCAACACACACAATTACAGGCTCTCGTGTTACCTACAACAGTTAAACATAGTGGAAAATTGCCAATAAGAAACTTTAAATGTCTGCAGTTAGGGGGAAGAACTTTTGCTCTAAGACTTGTCTCAAAATATGTCATGAAATATTTCAGTGTTTTGACTCAAGCCACGAATTTCACCACTTTTATAATCTCTGGATAAAAGGTACGACTCAGATAACTGAGGAAAACATCTCAAAAATGATGTGTCTGGGTTTTTTTAGTTCCCAAAGCTACTTTAATAAGTTGTGTGAGGCAGAGAAGATAAAGAGATAGATTTGCTTCTGTTTTGAAAACAGAAGCTTTAAAATCATGGAAAATCATGAAAATACAGTGATAAGGAAACCACCTTTTTTTTGTTTATGTATAAACAAAAATGTGTATAAACAAAAATGTATATATATGTATATAATTTCATATATATTTAGACTTCTTGTATATATATATATATGATATAGATATAGATCAGGTTCCCTCTTTCTCCAACATCCTCCTTGTCAAGCACTTTTTCACACACCAGCAGCTCAACACGATTTATTTGCAGCATTATCAGAGTCCTCAAAACTTCTCTCATGATCTTTTTCAAAGAAACCAGAAGTCAAGGCAGCGAATGGCAAAAAACCCTCGCTAAAATCTTGCATGAAAATCCAAACTTCCAGGCTAGATACAGTTTGTTGTGAGTCTGGCCAGGTTTTCTGTGAAGCAGGAACACACGAGCACTGGATCCTCTTGAGATAATTGCTCTGGTGGTTCTGGAGAGAAGGTTTTGCCCTCCGTTCCCTTCACCAGCCCGAAGCACAAGGCTGTCAGCTCAGGGACAGCATGTGAAGGATTGTCCTGGGTTGAGCATCTCCCCCCCCCGGGGGGGTCCCTGAGTTAGAAATGGTTAGTTGAGGTTGAGATTCCAGCCAGGGGGACCAACAGCAGCCGTTCTTTTTTTCGCTCCTGTGAAATTAGATATCAACAACCACTGGAAGCGAGTTGGCAGAGTTGGCAGAGTTGGCAGAGTGGGCAGAGTTGGCAGAGTTGGCAGAGTCAGTCTGCTGCTGTGTCTGGGGGTGTGTGTGTGAGGGCCTAGGGGTGGTCAGAGCCCCCTTCCCTCTCTCCCCGGGGAAGAGGGGCCCTGGGCCCCACAGCTCTGGCCAAGCTGGGGCTGAAGGCAACATGCAAGAGTGAGTGAGTGCTGTGAGGGAAGAGACTCACAACAGTTGGTAAGAGGGAGTGAGAAAGGCAGTCCTTCAGCCAAGCCCTCTTTCTCCTCCCCTTTTTGCAGCCAGGCTGTGGGCAGCTTGGGATGGTTATAACTGGACCAAACGCCTGTGGCAAAAGCAGAGTGAGGGTTTTCCCTCTTGCTGCAGGTGGGAGTGGATGTAAGGCTTAGTATTTTGAAGCTGAGCCCAAAAAGGAGACAGGCTGAAACGAAAGCTCGGTGCCATGAGAAGAATAACTTCAGGCGAAAATTGGAGACGGGCCGAGCAGGTTCGGAGGTGCTCTGTGTTGGGTTTGGATGTGGACTGCCAAAATTGGAAGCTGCAGCAGCTGCAGAAGAGTGAGAGTTCCAACTAGCAGCGAGTTCCAGGTAAAGATTCAGAAAAGCATCTTACCCTGGGAGGAAACCTCCACAGACCAAAGAGGACGGACTCAGAATTATCTCTCTGGACCTCGTGAGGAAGAGGAGGCTTCAGCACGGAGCTGGGACTGGTGATGAGGGGTGGATCGGAGAAACCCTTCTCCCTGACACCCCAATGAGAGAAAGACTGTTTACCTATCATAGAATCATAGAATCATAGAATCATAGAATCATAGAATCAGCTGGATTGGAAGGGACCTCAGAGATCATCAAGTCCAACCCTTGATCCACAAGCACTGTGGTTCCCAGCCCATGGCACTGATGCCACATCCAGTCTCTTTAAAAATCTCCAGAGACGGAGAATCCACCACTTCCCTGGGCAGCCCATTCCAATGTCTGACCACCCTCTCTGTAATGAAATTCTTTCTAATATCTAACCTAAACCTCCCCTGGCACAACTTGAGACCATGCCCTCTTGTCTTGCTGATAGTTGCCTGGGAAGCCTAGGGGCTTCTCCTGAACTGATTGTGGGAGGGGCTGGGAGGGATGATAGAAGTGTATTAATATTGTATATATAGAGTTGCTTTTACTTTGTACAGTATTTATTTGTATAAAATAAATGTATATATTTCCCTTCCCCCATACAGAGGTGTGCCTGCCTGAAAATTTCTCTTCGGTGCTGAGGTGAATTGTGGGGAGGGGGGGGAAACTTGGAGATTGGATTTTTGTGGGGGTCAAACCACCACAAGGATGTTGTTCCTCTTGGGCAGCTGAACTCATCAAAAAGGATTCAAGAGAGCCTGGCAGGGATAGGCTTTGCTCCCCTTTGATCTCAGCCTGGCTTTGAAGATCCTGCTTGCCATTAGCAGGAGCTCACTGAGCACAGCACATCCCTCACACTGCAAATCCCGGGCACATTGTGAAGATTCACAAGGACCCAGCCTGGGGAAAAAAAGAATCCTGGGGAAAAATTGTATCTGAGCAGGTAAATCAGCTTCAGCAGCAAGAGAGTTAATACTAATTTAAAGAAAAAAAAAGTAACCAATTAAAAGAAATTAAGGGATATCTAGACAAGTCCACCTCTACCCAGGACATGGTTCCTACTTATCTGAACTGAAAATGAAGACTGACAATAAAAAGACACTTTTACTAAGTATTTGCTCCCTACAGTCTTAATTATGGATGGAATCTGGAAGAAAACCAGCTTCCTTTGTGCTCCTATGTACAAGAGCAACACAATTCCATGTTTTCAACCCAAGCAGTGCCTCAGGTTGTGTTCAACACAATAATAGAAGTACAGACAGGTGGAATTATCTGTACAGGTCCTGACAGATGCCAGGGGGAAATGTGGAATCCATTGCAACATTTAGGGGAGAAAAGGATGAGAAGGAAAATAGAAAACAGGTGCTCAAAGTACACTGGAAGTCCAAAGAGATTTGCAACTGGAAGGTCTTAACTAGAGAGTAAAAGCTTTGAAAATACTGACAAAAATATTCACAAGTAGTTTTGCATCAAGAAAGCCAATATACTTTAAGACTGATGGACTGAAATCTATAACTGAAATAACTTTTGATCCCCAAACAGCCCCTCAGCAGGAAAAAAGTCCCAAATGCTCATTTATTTGCAGAAAAGTGTGTGGGGGGCTTGTTTGTTTTGGGAATGTTTACAGATGTAAATATTACTCTATTCCTTTCCCATTCCTCTTCCCCTCCCTCCTCTAATAAAGTACTGTTTGCAAAGCCAAATTAAGTCAGTTGTTTAAACTGACAATTTAAATTAAATTGACACACAATTTGAATAATTAAAGCACTGTAAAGCACAGAACACATCACAGTCACCTGCTCAGCACTGACTGAGCTTATCAAGCACAGAAGCCGTGACAGGGCATTCTTTTGCCTGCAGCCAAAAACCACCAAGACTTTTGAGCTGCACATGTTTCCACTCACTTTCTAAACACAGTTCTGCCAGATCTCAGTAGTTCACAACATTTTTTTCCCCTTTTTTTGCTAATTAAACTGTAAAAATGACAATACTTTAATTTTTCTCAAGCAGACTTCTCTTCTTATTTTGTTCCTCAGCTGGCAACTGAAGCAGTAAGTGCATCTAGATCAGGTTTTTGTCTGTTCAAAAGTACAGTTTGACTTGCAGACACCAGTAATACCATAAAAAGATTAACAGGACCATGGACAGAGCTTGAGGGAAATAAGCTGCAGACACAAGGTTGCCGAAGACTCACAATTTAATTGAAAGTGACTTTCTTACAAAAGAAATTAGTGACACTGCATCCTGTAGCTGTGCGTTTCAGAGTGATTTACTCAGTTTTCACGGAAATAAAAGAAATCTGAGCAAAAATCACACTTAAAAAACCCTCCTAATTAATTTTTTATCAATTATACAAATGATGATAGAGGTGAAAAAGATCATTTAAGCCATCTAAGCAATTCTCTTGAGAAACAAACTAATTACTAAGACTGTGTGTATTCAATACCTGCTTTCTCATCCAGATGAGCCACAGCAGAGTGTTATTTTTTCAGGCTGCTGAGAGCTGTGGAATTTCCAGTGAAGGTGCTCTTGCACTGGCTATGCCAAGGACTTCTACCTTTGTTCCCAGTGCTGTTTCCAACCAGTGAAAGGATCACCTCAGATTCATCAGCCACGTGGCAAGTGAGAAATTCTGAAAGGTGCTTGAGCAGCTGAACAAGCTGAGCAAGTTTTCTCCTCCTCCTCAGTATAAAGGGCGAGTACTTGGACTGTTTGAAGTATCATCACCTACAAGTGGCACTCAGCCCTTGTGTCTCCCAAAGGGAAAGTCGTAGGCTAAAAGGACTGGAATTCCTGGTTTTTCCTTGGAGGGTGGCAGTGGGCTCGTGCTGTCACCAGCAGGCTTGAAAAGTGGGAAAAGTAGCAGCTGTGTGATTTAATTAATTTACTCAGAGGTAAGGCCTTCCCCCTTCCTTGCTGAGATGTTCTCACTTACCTGTGATAACTCTGAGAGCAAGAAATCAGCCCAGTGCTTCTGAAATGCTCCCTTTGAAAGCAGAAGAACAGAGGTGCTTCTGGGTGCTTTCATCTGCAGTGAAAGCTCTAAGCAATTTTCTTTCTTTTTTTCTTTCCCCTCTGGACTGGTGACAGGAATTCAGTTCAGAAGAAGATTAATCTAGTCCAAGTATTCAAAGGCAACATGAAAAGTTCAGTGAAAACTTCATCATCAAATCTGCTGATTATAGAAGAGGGCAATCCCACATTCGCTCTATGAAGAGCTGGAAGGTTTTTAAGTCAGGCATTCTTTTATAACCACAGCTCTCCACTTCACTGCTTTGTTTTTAATTTAATTGCCAGTATCTCTCTTGACATGTTTGCTCTATGTCTACTTTAACAAGTCCTGCAGCCCTGGAGCAGCTTTGTTGAGCAAAATAATTAGTGTTGAAGAGACAGTGTCCACACTGTGCACTCTTCAGAAGGTTTTATTTTGAACCATCCCATCCTTTTGTCCACTGGCATTTTACATGTTTGTCAGAAATGCACCTTCCAGTCAATTTGCACCCAAAAGGAGTTCAGCTGATTTACTCTGACATCTCTCCATGATGCAAAACACAGCAAGGAAACCATGGAGAATTAGGAGAGTCACTTTTAGAGTGCACTTCTAATCTAAAGTAATAGTTGTTAAAACTGAGGCAGATAAAATCTGTCACTTTTGAAGATGAAATTGTTTTCCCCAAGTTAATTCAGATCCACATGATACAAGATCATTCTGACCAACCTGACATCAAAAAGGCAACTCACTGCAACAATTTTCTGCCACCCAGCAGAAGGTAAAAAGTCTGGAAACAAACAGAAGACATTGGTCTTCCTCAGTTACAGTTATTACATCAAGCCAAAAAAGAAAGCAAAGACCAACAGTGTGGTCACTACTTTATTCCCTGATGGAAAACCTGGTATAATATTAAAATTCCCATTCTGTTATTGCTGTGCACTCACTTCAAGGAAGTCAGCACGCTTCCCAGGTGAAGGCTGGAATTTTCTCATGCAATTCTCATTTTTTCAGTTGCTGAACTCTGGGGTCTTTTTTTGTCCCTGCAGCTGAACGGTGCAGTGATCATGATTTGTGAGAAGCACAAAGCCTGGCTGCTCACAGATAGCAAAAGTCACATTTAATTTTTAAAGCTGCACTTATGAAATACACTTTTACCCCTTAAAAAAAGAAGACCAGCCTATGCAGATTATCAGCTGAACTTCCAAGAGCTGATATGGCTCCTATAAATTTTCCTGGAGGAATTACCCTGAGAGTGATAGCACAGCCTCATCTACATTTTTAGTTATCCTTCTTTTTCCTTTGACTGGATTAGTATGTCTTCAGAACCCCAATCTTAAGTTATTCAAGAGCCATAAGACCTCACCAAATGATGAGGTTCCCAGGAACAAGGGATACCTGGATATTCCCTGGTAGCCTCATTCATTAGAGCACCAACAGCAAAAAAGGCCAAAATCACAAACTGCAGAGGCTCAGAAGGTGAACACATGGACAGCCCAGGAAGACAGACTTTCTCCCCAGCACCCCTGCAATTCTGTCTGCAAGAGTAAAAATCTGCTTATCCTTTCTGAAATATTTGAGAGCACACAGAGGATCTCACTGCAACGATGTGGGTCCAGGTTAAGCTGCTGTACTGACTAACCTCACCTGTGTCTATCACTAAAGAGTCACACTACCCAAATGTTGGAGCCTCCAGCCTAGACAGCAAGTAAATTTTGAGAAAAGATGGTTCTGGGAGAGCTTTCTGGGAAGGGGAGAGCATTTGCCAGGAAGCCTCTTTTTTTCTGGGAAGGATTCTCTGCCTGTTAAAGAGCATTTTGTTTCTTGTCAAGTCCCTCTGTTGAAAGGGGTTCATCCATCCAAAGACAGACCAGAAAAAACAGAGTCAGACTCAAGAAGCAAAGCAGCAAACAGACAACACCCAGGACTGGCAGTAAATGTAATGGAAGATGTGACTGGTGACAAACCCACCCAGTGGGACACTGAGGTGCCAACTGTGATTTCTGAGAGTTATCAGGAGATGAAACAATAATCAAGCCCAACAGCCAGCACTGAAAATCTCCTGAACAGTAGCAACTTAGATATTTGAAGATGAAATAAGCTTCCAAGTTCCAGAAACAAATTATTACTGTTTTGTGAGTTGAACAGGATCTTAACCCAGAGACAGGGAATTCATATGTTTGACCCAAACCTTTACTGAATTCTCTCTGCCCCACCTGGTCATGGAGAAGATACTTTACTGGCTCACTAAACTCACTGAGATTTGCTCAAGAAACAGACTGTGAAGTATTTTTTTCTTCTCTACAAGGTTGTCTGTTCTTAATAGGAAACCTAATAATCCTAAAACTCCTTTAGTCCACCCTTCAGAATTGTTTTTTCTCAGTCACTTTGGACAGCACCATCCTTTCATCTCAAAAATGGCTTCTTTTTCCCTTCCAACCTGATTTAGTTTTGTTGGCCTTTTCTGCATGATAATTCTAACACCTCCACCTTCTTTTTAATTTGCACAGAACAAAAGCTATAACTCAGATTTCTCCTTCTTGTACCTCAGGAATTTCAAAAGCCTCCTCCCTGGCTGGACCAAACTGTGCTTTGCTCACAGTGATCAGAAATATAATTTTCTTTATTTGTTGGGGTTCCACATTATCTAAACTGACACCATCTTCTCTTTCTGCAGGATCCTTCCCATTCTATCAAATACCAGTCACTCATCTTCTCCAGTGTCAATAAATAACCAAGGTAGAGCAGGCAAAAGTAGTTTGAGTGGGAAGTTTGATACAGAGATAGGCAGGAATGGGATGTTTAAAAAAAAAAAATTAAAAATTTGAACTCACACCTCAGAGTCTTCTAAACAAAAGCAAAGGACTTCAGTTGTAGAGGCTCAGAAGAATTGCTGATGTGATTTTTCTCTCTGCTATAGGAGCAGGCAGCTGCCTGGAGATACAGCCTTCTGTTTTTCCCATGCATCTGACTTCTCTCTAACAAGGTGGTCCTAATCAAGCATCCTTCCTCTGATTATGCTTAATGGATTCATTAAATGATTGAGTAGCAACTGACACCTTTAATTAGCAAACAGGGTTTTCAAAGTTCAGCTTCAACTTCCAACAGACTCCAGCATCCCCATTGCCTGGGGTCATCCCAAGAAAATTTACTGGCAATTCTGGCTCATAAACCTGGAGACTTACCTTTTTTTCCTTCCAATTCCCACTAAATCCCCCACACTGCTGATCTCAGGTAGCTTTGTCAGCTATATCCCATCACTGTGACAACCAGCCATTTTCCTCATTTTCCCTGCACCTGCCCACTCCCCAGTGTCCCTTCTCTGTCTGCTTTTTGTCACCACACACAATTCCCAAGGAGAGAGTCTATTTTTAATTCTGGGCTCGCACAGCAGGGTCACAAAACCCTGCTGAGGGTTCACAGGTATTACAATAATCGATGGCAACAATAACAAACCTGTATTTCTGGTGTGTGTCAACCAGAGTGTGTCCTCACGGGGGTATTTTCCATGCAAAAGGAAAAGCTTAATGGATCAGAAAAGGCATCCAGATTAACAGTGTCAAAAGCAAGCTGATGCTTACATGGGATCCAAAACCATACCATATTTGACTTTGAAAAGGTTAAATTCATCCTCTAACCATCAAGGCTTGCAACAGACCCCACGCTGCCCCTGGGAGCACGTTGTCAATTTGCTGTTCTGACAGATGATGGTGAAGAGGAGGAAATGATCCAGAAAAGTGGCATTGATTTTGAAGAGCAGAGGAATTTGCCACTCATTGCTTGTTGCTAAGCTGCAAAAAAAGGGGAAAAAAAAAAAGAAAAAAAAAAGCCTCCATCAGCTCTCAGCGTGTCACTCACAAATATCAATGAGGCAACGTGGTATTTACAGTGTTTGTGGAAAGCCCAGCAACGATTTAGGCTGCATCCTGCACTTAGAGCAATTTGGATGAGGCCTTAAATACCAGCAACTTCTTCACTTGGTTTCACAAAATGAGCTCTTTTCTTTGGGCAATTGGTGCTTTTCATCTACAGGCTGTGATCCATTCATAAAAAATACAGGACAGATATTTTAGAGGAATAAACAAGTGGCTTAAACAAGTCTGCAACATGCACTGCAAGCAGGTGTTTCTCAGCTCCTCGCCTTAGAAATCACATGCCCTTTAGAGCATTAAATCTCAACTCCCAGCCTGGAATTTGTTAACAAGGCCTGGACAGTAAGCTGCAGCCAGAATAAACAATTTTTTTATGGCAAGCCCGTGCAAGGGACCAGCCTAAATGGTCTGTTCTTTCCTCCTTGCTCTAAATGTTGTGCACCTGTGACAAAACCCAGCTGATGGCTTTGCCCCACGCTTTCTACATCCTCAGAAAATCTGACTTGAGACACACACACACGCTCACCACGAATTTCAACACAGAAAATTTCCACTTGTTTTTTATCCAGGGGCAGGAGAAAGCTGGTTGTCCTGTGGGCACCAAACTTTTAACCCTTTCACAGAAAAATCCTTGGGTGGTAACGGGGAAGATTTCAGAGCCAATGGTGCACAGCTCCTTTAGTGGCCACGCATTTCCCCAGCTCTGCAGACAATGCCTGACATCAACAAGTGATCTACTGGTATAATAATACTAATTACATAAATAATATGAATACTATAATATGAATAAACATGTAAATCCACAGGTAGAAGATGTTGCTTTTGACACAGACCTCATAAAAACGTTGTACTGTCTTAATATATATATTAAGTACTATGTATTGAGACTAATGGCTTGCAGGTGCAATTTGAAGCATAAAGCTCAGAGTACTGACATAAAGAGTTCCCTGCACCCCTTTTTTTCTTTCATACCTCTTACCCCTAGGCTTATCTAGAGTATTTTTTCACAGATATCAACAATATGTGTAAACAAAGTATAGAGAATGGAAAACTGAGGTAAAAAACTCTCAGGTGATTAAGCAGATCAGAGGCTGCGGAGACTATGAGATGATAAAGCATCGTTTTCAGATGCCCTAACATTCAGACAAGAGCCCTTTCCTTCCTGATTTCATACTGAAGTTTTTTTTCTTGCTTCCTTTCCAAAGCTGCCAGGTTAAGGGATGGAGTCATAAGCACTCAACTTCCTGATTTGCTTCATTTCTAAACACCCTCTTTAAAAAAAATGGGAGCTTCTATTATATGCCAAAGGCCTCCCTTAGAAATCATGGTTTCAAAGGCCCACTTGGCTTGGAAAAGACCTCTAAGATCATCAAGTCCAACCATTAACCCAGCACTGCCAAGGCCACCACTAATCCATGTCCCCAAATGCCACATCCACACACCTTTTAAACACCTCCAGGGATGATGACTCCACCACTGCCCTGGGCAACCTCTTCCAATACTTGACAACCCTTTTGGTGAGAAATGTTTTATAATATCCATTTTCTGTTTCCTCTGGTCCTGTCACTTCTCATCTGGGAGAAGAGACCAAACCCTACCCAGCTACAACCTTCTATCAGGGAGTTATAGGGAATGACAAATAACAGGGAGGAAGAGGACAGAGACCCACACAAACATTATAGACATAATTTGATCTCTAGCCAGACTAGATCTCCACTGTAGAAATAAATACACCTTGAAAGGGAAGCAACAGCAAAAAACCAACCCAAAATACAGAGGATAAAATCAAACTACCTAAAGAAAGAGCATGACAAGCCTAAAGCAAATGTCATGCATTACCAACAGAGATTTAAAACCCTCTCTTTCCTTCCTTCCAGGTATCCCATTTGCCTGCACAGGGCATTTTGCCACATATCTGCTTTAAAAGCAGGAGCAAGAAGTCAGGGAAGTGACTGTGCCCCTGAAATTTGCATGGGTGAGGCTGCACCTTGAGTCCTGTGCTCAGTTTTGGGCACCCCATGACAAGAAAGACATTGAGGAGCTGGAGCTTGTCCAGGGAAGGGAACAGAGCTGGGGAAGGGTCTGGAGCCCAGGTCTGATGAGGAGCAGCTGAGGGAGCTGGAGGGGCTCAGCCTGGAGAAAAGGAGGCTCAGAGGGGACCTGATGACTCTTTACAAGTCCTTGAAAAGAGGCTGTACCCAGGTGGGGGTTGGTCTCTTCTCTGAGGTAACAGGTGGCAGGATGAGAGGAAAGTTGCCTCAAGGAAGGTTTAGACTGGATATTAAAAAACAATTTCTTCTCCAAAAGGGTGGTCAGGCCTTGGAACAGGCTGCAAAGGGACGTGGTGGAAACCCTATCCTTGAAAGTGTTCAAAAAAATGTGTGGATGTGGCACCTGGGGGCATGGTTGAGTGGTGAACAAGGTCAGTGGCTGGACACAATGATCTCAGTGGTCTTTTCCCACCTTAATGATTCTGTGATTCTGTAATTCTGTGTTCCTATGAACTGGACACAATTTTTTTTCAGAGGAGCACTGAATGGGGTCCACTAAGAACTGCCCCAACCCCTTCACCTGCTTTTCTCTTCCAGCCAAAGCTGGATTGTCTTGTCCTTGTCTGCCTTTCCTCATTCCCTCCCGTCTCTCCCCATCCACTGAATAACTCCAAGTGCAGGGACAGAGCAGGAGGGAGAGGTAATGAAGCAAGTCAAAGCTCTCAGTTGAGCTTACCAATAAAAGTTGCATGAACTTAGAGCCAGACCTTTTGTTTTGCTTGAAACCAGGAAGGGAAGAGGGACTGAACTGTCTCTCCTTGTTTTTTTTTTATTGCTGCTCAGAGAACCAGAAATGTCCACACACCAGTGGAGTTAAAAGGGAACATTGTAAGAACCAGATGTTGTGATATTTTTGGATGGAATCACGGGTCAGGCCACAGTGCTTAACAGCTCCTGTCCCAAGCTAATTTTTGAGGGAGCAGAACTCACACCACACACTTGTTTGCTGGCTCTGTGCTGGGCCCTGTGCAGGGCAGGAAACAGGAGCTTTTCTCAAACTGATTTGGCCGATTCAGTTTTCTTAGTTTAAATCCTCACATTGAAGTTCACAGCAAATTACATTCTTACTGCAGAATTATACCAAAAAAGCCTGCAAAGGAAATCATTTTAGCTACACAGGAGGTCGATTTCTCAGTTTTGTTCAGTGATTGGTTTTATTTTTCACAGAGATTACCACCAGCTTATTTTCTCTCTCACGCTCTGAAGTTTTTAAGATGTTTTCACGTAGGGATAACATTCCTGCTGTTATTTTTGCTTTCCTTCTCGGAGATGAAAGTGGCATAAAGGACATAATGCCTCCCTCATTTCATTCATGAGAAATCACAGCAAATTCACCTGTGGGATCCAACCTTCTTGGAAACTCAGAAGTCATGTTGTCACATGGAGACAGATGCACTGGGAACAGTTTTACAATTGATTTTATATTTCCTGTACACTTTATAGCAAAAATTCACCGAGGTAGGGCCTCAAGGATGTGGAATATGGGGAGTTTTCCCTGACTTTAGTAAGAAGGAGCAGACACATCTCTAGGTATTACTTGCTTAGGAGTTGTAGGTTTGGAAAAAGAGAGGAGAGAAGGAGAATCAAGGCTGGGTTGGATGGGACTCAGAGCAACCCGGTCTAGTGGAAGGTGTCCCTGACCATGGCAGGGGTTTGGAACAGAATGATCTCTTCCAACCTAAACCATTCTGGGATTCTACAAAAGAACAACTTCCTCACAAATGGAACCATTTCTGGATGGTCCAAGGTACTCTGAGCATTGCTGGGTGAAATCAGTCTCCTGTAGAAGTCCTAACCCCTTTATCGTGTCTTGAACAACTCAGAAATGTTTTCTAAATAACCTGCCTTATTTATCTACCAGTTATTTATCTATCAGTTGTTCAGTCCAGCAGCAAACAACCACCAAAAATCCCCTGAAATGTTCAACAGTTTGCATTTCCAGACCTCAGTTATTATTGATTCCTGTCCTCCAAGATCTCATATCACCAGAGGATAAACTTTTCTACTTCAAGTTTCACTGTGCCCTTTTCTCTTTTTCATTTATTTATTTATCTATTGTATTTTTCCCCCCTCATGCTGTTTTAGTGAAATTCCTTTTACCATCCATGCAGTCACCGAAGGCTTGGTTTTCACATCTCACATTGGAGAGCCCCCACCGACCCAGCAGAGCCTGTCAGAACCACACTGAGGAGACGACTACAGGCTCCTGCCTGCAGATGATTAAACTGAACAGAAGTTAAAGCCTTCAAAATGTAAATCATTGAGCCATTATAACACCAACTGTTGGGCAGCAATTAATGAGCCAGGGTCTAATTTGACATTGATAGAACTGCCAAAAGTTGTAGCCATGCTATTTTAGTGGTATCCTGAGCAAAGACATAAAAGATAGCCTGTTTCAAGAGTCTTCTTCTCAATGCATTTATTCATAAAGTGACTTGCTAACTGATTTAAGAGCACACAATCAAACTTTTGCAAACAAATTTAAGATCAGACTGGGCCATTATAAACTCTACAAGGAGAGGTAGTTGATAGAAGACCTAATAATCTATTTAATTTTAGGCACTATTTTGCTTGCATTAAAGACCTCAGTATCTTTCAGAGTCAAGAGAATGAGGCAGCTGCTTCCAAAGACAAATGCAAACATTGCCCCTGCCTGATTTATATAACATAACAACCCTGACATACTCTTACCTTACAGTCATGAAAAGATTCTCCACTTCCCCACTATTTGTCTTCCACCCAAATATGCGATTTGGGTCCCTCCCCCCTACCAGTTCCATCACCGGTCACACTCTCTCTGCTGCACTGAAATTAAAAACACACACTCACTAAATTTTTCCCTGAAATTACAATAAACCAAAAATCAAATAAATAAATAAATAAATAAATAAATAAATAAATAAGTTCTTTCCTCACAAAAATAGTTTTCTCACTATTCTGAGTTAAATGATCCAACGAGTGAGTTGGACTGGACGTGGCAGAAGATGAGTGTGGGAGAAGGGTTGGTGCAGTTGGAAAGGTTTTACTGGCACTGAGCTATCCTGTGAGCTCCACTGTGCTGTCTGAATGCAGAACTGAAACACTGCTGGTTGAGGAGGACTTAAGGGGGTTCTGTCACCCTCTGCCACCTCCCACTCATCCCACGTTGTGGTGCCAGTGGTATCGAGCAGAGCTCTCAGCAATTTAGGTCAAAGCTGCTCTTGAATCACATCTCTCCCTTCACTGAAAAGCACCAGGCAAGAGATATGAATGTCTGAAGCCCCATCAAAATCCCAAAGCTGCCCTAGGGAGGGCTAAAGATCAGAGGGCAAACAAAGCAGTTGCTCCTGAAATAGAGATTATAAATGAAGGTTTTGTACCAGTGAGCTCCCGTTCAAAAGCACGAGTGAACATCAGAACCTGCTTAAATAGCATTGAAGGATGTGAAATCTGTATCTATGTGATAAATTAGTGACACAGAGGATCCCCTAGCCCTGCAGCTCCTCTGCTTCCAGGTTTCCCATTGGATTTGTATAATAACACACGTATCTTCCCTCTGCACCAGTGCTCCCAGGCAGCCTTCACAGACATGTCATATGGCTCCCAAACATGTTGTGACTGGAAAGATCTTTATTTTGGCAGGATGGACCTGGGCAGGGGAGAAGATGCTGCTGAAAAACGGAATCCAACCCGTGCTCCTGTCAATACACTAATTAACAATTGGCAAGATTATGCTAAACACTACAGATCTTTAATTTTAACAAGATGTTCTTCATTAAGCAGGCTAATCAAACACGAGCAGCACCACCACAGAAAGCACAGACAACCAAAGTGACACAGCCATCTTCCCCTTCTCTCTTTCCTTTGCCAAGGAGATGCCAATCTTCAGCCCCTGGGGATGATGAATTCCCCTCTCCTTGCAGTGTGTCAGATAATAGGGAAGGAAAAGTACAGGAAAGCCATGATAACTAAACAAGGGAACAGACTTATGCAGATTTAGTGGGGAATTTATTGCTTACAAAGGGATTTGTGGGGGGAAAAAAAAGCAGAAAAAAGACTATTTGTCGGTATTTGCAAAATCTCAAGCACAAAAATAATTTTTTACTCCATTTTTGCTATCTCAAAGTAAGAAAGGAAAAGAAACAACTCATCCTGAAACAGAAAACTTGTTCTTTTAAGTTCAGTACAAACCTATCATTTAGGTTTCAAGCTCTTTCAGGGTTTTTTTAAGGTCTTTGAATGAAACAAGAAAAATAACAAAGGATTTATTTGATAAACACATTTGAATTAAAATGTATTTAATGTCTTTGTAGTTTGAGTCATGAGACTTCAGACTGAGTGCAAATAGTTCTGTGAAACAGATAAATTACTGCTTTTGCTTGAAGGGAAAGAAATGACCAAAGCAGAAACATGTGTGGATGGTGAGCTTGCACCAGGAGACTGACCCTGCATGTTCATCAGCTTACTGACAATTTACAGAAGAAAGAAGGTCTTAAAACTGAATTTATAGTTCAGAATTTCATGAGAAGTCTACTGCAGTCAATAAAAAGAAATATTACTACAATATTCAATGGATATAATATCCAGGTGCCCTTTTTCAAGTCTCTCTGGATTTCTCTCTTGAAATTGTTACTACAGGATAGTTGAGACTACCAATGATGTCAGGATGGCTCCACTCCAACCTCTTGCTCAAAGCAAGGTCAACCCTGAGGTCAGAACCAGTTGCTCAAGGTTTTACCCAGTTGGGTCTTGAAAACTTCCAAGCCTGAGACTGCTCGACCACTCTGGGCAGCCAATTTAACTCCTTGATTGCTCTCATGGGTAAAATGTTTCCCTTTATATCCAGCCAGAATCTTTCTTGCTTTAATTCCCATAGGTTTTCTCTCCTCCTTCAATCAGCAATGATTTTTCATCATTTATATTTATTTCTGCATCCTCCTGCATTTCACTCAGAATTTCTGGTGTCAAAAGGACACAAATGGTCAAGCCAGAGCTGCACTGAAGTTCAAGCCATGTCTGCACCAAGGGGAAAAATTAAATAATAAGCCAGGATTCTTCAAAACTCAGCCACAAGTCAGAGTAAACTTTATGCTGAATCTCAGTTTCTAACTTTGGGTGAGGAAAGAAAGCATGCAGTTGAGATTCTGTCTCTGAGGTTATCAAGAAGTGGGACTGAGATGTGTGAAGGTCACAGCTGTGAAGGGTGGCAATAAGAGAGAAAATGCAGCATAGAAGTCAGAAATCCAAACAATTATGGAGCTCCCCATTGATCTTCCAGAGCTCAGCTCACCCTTACATTGCCAGATAGTTGAGACAATCAAATTATAGCAAGTAGAGACGTGGCTTTGCATCTTCTGTTTACAAAATTCAACAGGCACAAGCTTTACTGGATGCCTAAGGGGATTTATCTCCCCTCCTGCATGGAATTGTGGATGTGTATTGGAAGCTTTTCACACATCAGATCCCTACTCCATAAACTGTACTATGTGATGGCTGGTTTTTCTATCTAAGCACAAGTTTGCCAAGACTACAGAGGAGAAAGCAGAAAAATATCATTAATTTACTGTCAGGCCTGGAAGCACCAGACTGACTATTTTTCATGCTTAAAAAAAAAAAATAATATGACAAACTGTTAACAGAGATGCAAGTGTGGATTCCCATCTGGTGTCTTAGTGAAAAGGACAGTCATCTCCAGAGAGGAGCAGAGGAAATAGCTGAGGACAACTCAAATTCCAAGTTTATATTGTGCTTCAACCAATGCTTGAGGTCATCCAGCCCTGTCTGGAGGGTCATTACACCTCCCTGCTTCCCAGGAGCCTTGTGACACTTGATCTTGGAGTGACCTCACTGGGACTTCATGGCCATGGAGGTCTCCAGTGCTTCCAAACATCTGGCAAGAAGCTCCTGAGCTTTGTGCAGCACTTCGAAGTCTTGCTCTACACAGTGGTGCAGAAACACCCAGCACTGAACCAGGTGGATACAGGGGGAACCTCCTTGCAGTGAATGTCTCGTTAAGGAGGTTTTACAGAGCTCAGCTGGAGGAGAATGAGCAGAGAATAATCCTTAATTTATGAATTTTTGCTCATGGCAAAGCAGCTCCCTGTTGAAACCAAGCTTTTCATAGTCTGCTTTCAAATCCACAACTTCAGAACCCGGTGGCAATTTCAGTTGCTGTTCTACGCAAGTGTCCCTTAAATAATCTATCATGGTATTTGCACATCTAGAATGAATGACAGGCTTTCAGAGGAGGAACAGGGAGCTTTAAAAAGCCCTGATTACAGAGTGCTCAGCACCAGCTTTATTCTCTTTGCTTTGTCTCTGTCCCATTCCACAAGTGAGCAGCATCCATTATTAATGCATCTCTTTGGAGGCAGTCCCTGTGTGTCTGTGTCCTCCATTTGATTAGCCATCTGGGAAACGGTTTCCTGACAGCTTTAAAACATTTTCCTTTAAGCTCCAACGTTTTTCACATGCAGAGAGCACGTCTGACATGCTGAAGGCTTCAGTAGAGGGCTCTGGTAGCATGTGGCAAAAAAACATATGCACAGTGATTAAAAAAAAGCCCAACAAATCAAAACAGAAAACCCCACCAGAACAACAAAAACAACAACAAACAAAATAATAAACAAACAAAAAAACCACCCAAACCCCTAAAACTAACAAACAAAAATGTCCCAGCAACTACAAAACCATAAAAAGGATGATTTCCAGTTACATGATAGTTCTAATCCCAGATTGTTCTACCTTGATTTCAAGCTCCTATCAAGCCATAACTTAAGAAAACTGAAGCACTAGAATTAAGACAAAATGAGGGATAAAAGCACTGGAATTGTTCATATGGAAATTTATATAAATAGTCATTTCTGGGGCAGAGGGAGCTGAGGTAGAAGGAGTTTGTTTTTGTCATCTATCAGTCAGTACTTGTAGAGCTTTTAGTTAATACTATGATTTATCCAAGAGAAAATCTTAGCTACAGGTATTTGCTTCCATGATAACAGCTTTAGCCAAAGTTGAAAAGACTCTTTAAACTGAGAAGGAAATTAAATTGCATATTAGAGCTTCATGTAGGAAGTGGTGACACCTCAGTGTTGTTCTTTTCTTGGCAAAGAAAAAGTGCCAAGAACATGATATTTTGGATAATCTGAGAGAAAGAAATTTAGAGTGGGTTTGTCTTTGATAAAAAAAAAAAAAAGTTGTTTCATAAAAATATAAGATAAGATGAAAATTGACCAATGGAAAAAACAATCTGGAATATTAAATGATATCAAGTTATGATATAAAGAGAATTATTGAATTATTTTCTATTTAATATGCAGTTTAGCTCAAGGTGTACAAAACTTTACTTAAAGCAAGTGACATCTCTCTGAAGTGCAAGCTCTGACAGCAATCTTTATATTCTCATCCTTTAAAAAAATCTACAGATTTCAATATAATTTATGCACTAATAAAAAAAATTTCCTGTTTACTCTTAAGTATAAAGGTAAGTCCACCAGGGAAAACAAGTTGAAAAGTAAACCAGCTGAGTTTGCATTCATCTCCTCTCTCCTAAAGAACCAGCAAGGCAAGCACTGCAGATCCCCTTTAAGCCAGTGCAAAGGAGAAAGAAGGAAAGAAAGAGAAAAATAGGCATTTTTTTTAACCTTTGTCCATAATAGAAGGACAATTTGATGACGAGGATTCTAACTTAGGCTTCAGCTGAATGCCTGGAGTTTGATAGGATGTGTCTAAAATTAGGTGCTTATGTCCAAATGGGGAGAAAAGACACAGCAGATGGAAAGTGAGATGGGTGGAGGTTTTGGCAAGACACTTGTGTTGTGCTTCATGGCAGAAGCATATTTTAAAGAGGGACAAAAACGTCCACACAGAGAATTTCAGGCATGTGGAAGAGACTATGTGTGAGACTACAGAGAGCCAGAGATGAGATGAGAGGCAGACACAGCAAGGATCACATCATGCTTCCTGCTGAAAATTCCATGGAAATATAAAGCAGCAGCTTTATATTATGAGCTCAGATTATGAGCTCTCAGAGATAAAAACAAGGTATGTTAACATGGCTCCTTTCTTATTTTGTCATTGTTTACAAAGACATGCAAGGACTAACTTTCAATATCAATATCAGGCTTCATTCTTGGTAAAAAGAATGAAGGGAGGGGTCTGAGGATCAATGCCTGGAAGTGCTGTAAAATGTGGGAAATTATCATTTTTAGGAAGTAAAACACCAACAAAATAGCACAAAGGGAATTGTGGAGTCATAAAATCACAGAATAATTTGGGTTGGGAGGGACTTTAAAGATCATCTTGTTCCAAAATCCTGCCATGGGCAGGCACACCTTCCACTATCCCAGGTTTCTCCAAGCTCAAACTTGGCCTTGAACACTTCCAGGAATCCACACCTTCTCTGAGCAAACTGTGCCAGGGCTTCAACACCTTCTGACTAAAGTATTTCTTCCTAAAACTGAATCTAAATCTGCCCTCTCTCAGTTTAAAACACTTGACCTTTTTCCTGTCACTATCTGCCCTTTTTATAAGCCTGGAAACATCCTTGGAAACATCCAGGGTCAGGCTGGACGGGGCTCTGAGTAACCTGGTCTGGCTGAAGATGTCCCTGATTATTGAAGGATGACCTTTCAAGGATGGTTTGGATAACCTTTGAAGGTCCCAAACTGCTTTGTGATTTTGTGAAGACTCATTTTGAACCTGCCTTTGGTCCAGCACAGGTAAGACAGCACTGTTGTGGATCCCCTGTGTTCACACTGGGTGTACATCCCCACACGGGGAGCAAGAACCTCCAGGGAACAGGAATTGTGGATGGAAACCTCTCCATGAGTGGTACAACCACCAAAGGTAATCAGTTGGATGTACCAGCTGTGAGAGATGCAAAAAGAAAGAACTGCTTCACAGTTTTCAGGCACATTTTAGACTTAGGGAAGGCACAGACAAGTCTTGCCATGCATTACATTCATATGAGTTTATATCTCAGCTCAGATGAATTTTTTTTTATTAAAACAATGCCCTAAAATGCTCAGTCACATGCCTACAATTTTGGTTCAACCTGTCCACCATAGCATTGTTGACTTTGTGACTTAAATACTCTTTCCCCTTCTGTGAAGCTCTAAGCCTGGCTCCAACTTTAAGACATTTCTCTAATTGAAAAAAAATTTCTCATTTCCTTGTCATTTTGGAGACTCAAAGCAGCTGCATATCTAGAAATGTATGGAAATGTCTAAATGTATCCACGCACTTTCAGCTGGGATTTTCAACCAAAAATAGTCACAGTATTTTAGCACAGCATTTTTATTTAAGATCAGTCTGAGATATATAAAAAAACCCATGCTGTAGCATCACTAAAACCAGGCAGCAGGTGATGGCTGGGCAAGACAGACACTGGGTTGATGGAAAGAAAGGTTTATTCAAAACATATTGCAAAGGGGAAGAGAAAGGGGAAAAAACCAAACTGAAGAGGAAAAAGAAAAAGAACCTTTTATTTAACAACCTAAATCTACATAGTGGTTTAAAATTGACTAGGCAACTCAGTTATTACTCTGCTAAAAGCTAAAAGGAGGGGTATTTCGAGCTGCTATTTTAGGTCAGAGCTTTTACCTGGCACTAAGAGGCCCCATATTCTTTCTATTTATTTCAGTTGGATTCACTTTATACTTTTATACAGCGGTAGAAAACTCACTCAGACACTTAATCTAAAGAACTGTATTTTTTCAAGACAAATCACAGCCACCTGAGCAGATGTAACAGCCCATTTCTTTGTGCTCGTCAGTAAATTCAGCTGCTCCCTTTCTCACAGAAAAGGAGGGTGGGAAAGAATAGCAGTGCTGGGAAATCAGGGAATATATATTCCAGCAGAAAATCAATGGGCATTTCTAACCCCCTAAAGCAAGAGGCATTGAGGCCATGTATTAGAGGCTGCTTCCTTACTACCAAATATTCCTGTCCTATCCAACCCTGAATCAGTTGGGAAGTGAAATAGCATATTTTTGTCTACTGTAATATATATTTTGAGGAAAACAAAAGGTGTTGGGTGCTTGGACATTTCAGGCTACATGGCCCCAAGCCATGGTTAAAAAAAAAACCAACAGACTTCTACAGGGATATATTTATGGAGAAGAAGGGCACTGAAAGGAGTTCAGCACCTCTTCTCTTAAATTATCACTATATTGAGAAGCACAGAAATGAAATTAGATGTGAATAGGGTTGTGAAACTTTCAGAACAGAGCCTTGGGCTAAAACTTGCTCAGAGTTCCTACCCAACAAGACACCTCATTGTTGGTTTGCATGGCTTTAGCCAGGGAATTTTACTGCTGGTGGCTGCTGAAGTCACCTGGTGAAATATGTCCCGTTGCTGAGGTGGTTCTTCCAGAGCTCCCACACGTCTCATAAAATTTGACACCATCCCCAATTCGCAGATGCACTACACACACAGAGTGTTGCTGTTTTCTGACCCCCAGTAAGGGGCAGGGAGGTCAGAACATCTGAGACAACATCCACAGCCAGCACCAGAGAGCAAATCAAACAGCTCCTGTCCAGATTATCCAAAGCATCACTGAGTGCATAGGGAGGTAGGACCTGGTTACTCTGGATTGGAGGGGTTCAAACTGTACACCACTGGTTATATTGATTATTAATTAGTTACTAGTATCTATTTCACTTTTAAATAGCACTGTAAGGGGTCAAAAGCCATGGAGTGACTGAGTAGGTACCCAGCTGAGGCAGCTGTTCATAGGATGCTCATAGTACTGCAGTGCACACAGAAATAAAGACACCTGCAGAAGGGCTTCAGTTCACCTGGAGGTCTTACATCTACACTGGGAATTAATCTGAGTCTCCTCAGCTTTGAGTTTCACTTGCAGATTTTCATATTGATCAATGTAATGAAGAATCTCATTTAATTTTAATTCCCCTGGGTAAATGCTGCCTCAGGAGGAAGCTGTCACTTCCAGCAATAACCCTTCCAAACACTCCAGGTATATATAGGATGAGGTGGAGCTTAGACAGTGTTTAATAAAAAAGTCAAATTACTGGTGAGGTATCAAAGCAGTACTTTCCTTTGTTAAAATCAACTGTGACAAATGCTTTAAAACTGTTCCTTTCATGCAGGTGCAGGGAAAGCCTGACAACATCCCAGTCATAAAGAGCAGAAAGCTCCCAACAGACTTTCAATTCCACGCTCAGCCAAAGGGTACAGATTTTCTGTTCTCCACGTCTCTGGGACTCTGTTCTGACAAACACTATTGATGTTTTCAGCTGAGCTGAGTAATTGCTCCTGAATTCCCAGGGTTTTTTCCCTTCTCAGGTTGGCTCCATTCTCTGGGCTCAGTTCAGCAGCTGGAGTGGAGCAGTTTCTACAGCTGAAGGCTGGAGCACTTTCTCTTTGTTGGAGGGGTTGCTGCTTTATTTTCCCATCATTTTTTTCTACTCCTTGCCCTTTCTAAATCTTCACATAGTTTTGTCAAGGATTGAATTTCAATCTTCTCTCAGATAAATATTGTTATGTATAAGAACTGAATTGCCATCCCTATTTGGCTGCCTGTGGGCTCCCAGACCAGGGGAGTTCCTCAAAATGCTTTCCCTCTTTCCTGTTGAAACCAGTCCTCTGTGACTCTCTGATTCCTTTTCCAGCCCATTTTACTCGTCAGTTAGAAAGACTTAGAAAATTTAATTTCTCTTTTTGCATTGAACTTTATCAAAAGGAGGAAGAAATGTGGCAGTAGGTCATGTTCTGATACCATTTCCTTCCCTGTCAACTTAGACATTCATGTATAATGTTCATGTTGCCCAGAGGACTCAGGACATTTAAGATCTCATTTTTCTAAGCACAGTACTCACAAAAAGAGTGAAATATGTGCTCCTAACCCTCTCCTTACCCTTTTCTAAGTCGGTACATGCTGCCTAACCCACTTAGCAATTGTTTGTATTTTAATTTAAGGTTTGTAATCTGGTAAATTTGCAAAAGGGACACAAAGGGCAGACATGGGGGGTACTGGGGGGACAACAGGAATTCAGAAAGCCACAGGAGATTTACTTGTGCTAAATGTTCTTTCACAGAATCATAGAATCACAGAATGGTTTGGGTAGCAAGGAACCTTAAAAATCATCCAGTTCCAACCCCCTGCCATGGGCAGGGGCACCTTCCACTAGTCCAGGTTGTTCCAAGCCCTGTCCAACCTGCTGGACACTTCCAGGGCTGGGGCAGCCACAGCTTCTCTGGGCAACTTGTGCCAGGGCCTCCCCACCCTCACAGCCAAGAATTCCTTCCAAATATCCAACCTAAATCTGCTCTCCTTCAGTTTGCCTTATTTTCTATTTTACTGCTCAAGGCTCATGCAGGCTTTGGCTGGCTTTTAAACAATCAGATTTAGTTACTTCACTGAGGGAGCTTTTACAGAAAAACTGCAGCATTACAAGGTTGTCCTTTCACAAGTGCTCACCCAAAGGTTTGATTCACCCAGTTCAGCTCGTTCTCACTCTCTTAACAAATGTTTTAATGAGGTAGTGACAGGGAAAACTGCTTATATAACAAATTGTATAATGGATCTTATCATTGCTTCAGAAAAGTTAGGTTGCAGCAGCCATCTGGGAAATAAAAGCCTGAATCATCTGCCATGTATACACACACATACATACATACATACATATATATATATATATATAAAATATATGCATTTGCACATTTGGCTCTTACACGAATCACACACAAAGCTCTGCTAAAATGCAATGCCAGCTGAAATCTTCTCCCAAAGCTGTAATTTCTGAATGAAAGTTATCCCCTTCCATGAATGATGCATTTGAGCCATTATAGATATGCAAAGACATCTTGTTTCCAGTGCAGAGAATCTTTCAGCACTCAACAAAGCTTTAATTACTCATCTCCTGTGCTGCTTCAGCATATGACTCAGAGAAGGTGTCATCAGGACCAGGGAAGTGGAAAATGGGGGAAAAAAGTGTCTCTTTGATGAAGGGGCAGATTCGTGCCCATTCTCCACTGTATGTGTAATGATGTCATTCTGCTCTGGAGGGCAGGACACGCTGCACCAAAAGGTGACAATTATAAATTCTGTCACTGCCATAATTTCGTAGGACTTTGAGACAAATACTTGTTGTCTCCTAAATAATGAAAACAAGGTGTAAATGAGAACTCAAACAGAGGCCTAATCACAGCTACGCTGTAGCCAGCAAGGTTCTTTTACAGTAAAGTGTTACCAGATTGCTCATCAAAACATATTTTATATGACCCAGGTGTGGGTACACACTTGTATTTCTTTCAAATTAATCAACAAACCCTCCCATGATTCAGTATTTACAGCTACTACTGTCTTAAAAACAGAATGGTATCTGCTGAAGGGTACAAATGACATTTGATTTGACCTCCAGACTGTCAGGACATATTGCCCCTGTTTTTCGCTCACTCTGTTTTTGGAACAAATTTGAAGTGAGTCTATGGGAGTTGAGTTTTTTTTGAGTTTTTTTTGTGAGGTTATGGCTGTTTTGATTTGCTGAAGATGCCTCTCATTAACGTTAATTTAATGTTAAATGGAATGTTAAATTTCCCTTACAAACCTGTGGTGGTTTGAAAAACCTTTTCTCTGAGGTAGTAATGGTTCGCCCCACTGATAATACTGGACCAATCGATAGTCCACGTGCGCCCTACGGAAATTACAGGCCCACAGAAACAGAAGAGAAGGTGGTGAAGATAGTTTAGGAGGTAGGTAGCCATGATCTGAGCCACGAGGAGGCAGGGGGCCAGTGAGCCCCTCTGGGGGCCAAGGGCCCCCAGCCCTCAGCTGAGGCTACGGGAGACCTGGTATAGTGTCAAAGCTGGAGCGGGTCCTGTAATGAGCTGGAGCGGGTCCTGGAAGAGTTCCCTTACTGTCAGCAGCAGCAGAAGACACTGAAAGCAGCAGCGGAGCAGCCCTGAACAGAGACAGTGATGGCTAAAAGCCAAAATACAGCCAGTAGCAACGAGATAACGTGAAGCCGGCTGAGAGATGCAGAGATGTTCCTGCAGGAGGGAGAGCGGGCAACAAAACAGAGGAAAACTCAACAGAGCTGGTTTGGGGTAAGACTGTATTATTTTCCCGAAACCAGAGACTCTCTGAAGAGGAGGGGTGGACTTCCAAACCCTTAGGGAGTCCCGAAATGCAGCAGCAGCTAGAGAGAGGGAGAAAAGAGACGAAAACCCGGAGTTGTCCTGAGAGCTGAGCCAGGATGGAGTGCGGAGGAGGTGGCCGTGCCCTCTGCTGTTGCTGTTGCTGTTTCTATCAAACTGTCGAGCTGGGACAGAGCAAAAGAGCCTTGGTAAGACTGAACTGAAAGCTGCCTTCGATGTTCTAACCCAAGAGGAATGAAGATCTACAAGGAAATCCCCCGAAGGCTCGGGGTTGAAATTTCCACAAAGTAAGAACAAAATCCTGACTGCCGTACTTCAATCTGCTGCCTCAGGAAAATGAAGGACACCAACCAGTGCCACAAAAAACTGAAATGAAGGAACTGTGGCCTGAGAAGTGACAGAAAGACTTTTCTCTTTTCTTCTTGGACTTTTATTGAAGAGGAGGAGGAATTTAATTTAATGTAAATATATATGTGGGTGTAAATAAACCTTTGTAAATATTTTCCCCTTCCCCCAATAACAAATGACTGTGTTTTGTCTGGAAACTCTCCACATGGGGTGAAAAAGATATCAAGTCCATACCATCACTAAACCCTCTCACAGGGGCAAATTCTGGGAGGGGGACTTGAACTTAAAAATTAGATTCTTGGGAGTTTCAAACCACCACAAAACCTTACACCTATAGTATAAAATTTAACATAATTAAGTTATCTAATATAAAATAACTGCATCGTGTGTGTAGAAAAATAGAATATTGATAATTATATAAAAATATTAGATATTGTGAATTGTTGGACACCTGGCATTGCCAATAAAAGTAGGAGCAGTGATTAATCAGTCCCTCTTCTGAAAGGAAATAGAATCTTTCTCCACAATTAATGCAGAAATGCTGACAAAAAAGGTGAGAAAAAGCTCTTCCTTTTACAGTGCTCTTCAAGGAAATGTGGATATCTATGTAAATTGTGGATCAACAGTTTAGAACTTTCTCCAATTACAATTTAAATCCTTATAAATATTTCATCTGAGAGAGATGTGAACAGGGTCAAAAAATTTTGGGAAAATTGTCATATTTTCCTTGTCTGATTCATTCCCATATTATGAAAACTGTAACCTTTTAGGCTCTATTTATTATGGATTTTTACACACCAACAGCTTGGGCCAAACATCTATTAAACAGATTGTCAGAGAAATGACTAATCCTGAATAAAAGAGGACATAATTTTATTAAATAATTAAACAAAACATTGGAAATTAAGATTGAAATAAACAATTATTTCTCCCAATGGATGGCATTACCAATGGGATCCTTCTGAGTGCTGTGCTGTAACTTAGGATGGTCAAAATATTTGGAGCTGATTTGGAAAGGAAAAGGGCGAATGGTGACGTGACATTTTGCTGATGACAGTATTTTGATTGAGTAAAGAAAAAGTGCTGCTGTGGGGGATTACAGGAGGGTATTTTGATACCAGTTGACTTTTGATTGAGCAGGAGATGAGAAAAAATATGGCATGAATAATAACCAACAGAATCTAAGCTTGAGGATTATTTGGAAAATAATAGAGAGAAAAATCGAAAGTATCAGCACGGTGCAATATAAATCCACCTTTTGGTGTTAAGTTCTGATTGTCCACCTCCAAAATGTACAGGGAAAAAGAACAGGAGGAGAGGAGAGGAGGGGAGGGGAGGGGAAATGTTGAATTACATTTGTATAAGCAAAAGCCAAGTATGTAAGGATGATTCAGTTCAGAAAATAAAACAGCTGATGAAGGATATGCTAAAAGTACATGAAGCCATGAGAAGCCTGTAGAGGTGGATTGAGGCAGTAACTGATGATGGGAGGAAATATCTTCAAAACAGATTTAAAAAAAAGCCAACCAACCAAAAAAAACCCAAAAACCAAACCACAAAACCAAACCAACCAACCAAAAAGCCCAACCCAAGCAAAACAAACAAACAAAAAGCCAAACCAAAACCCCAGAAACCATAAATCAAACCCAAGACAATTCTTCGTGCAAAATCCTACTAGTTATGGAACTCCTCACCAACGGATACTTCGGGTGCTAAACATTTTCCTGGGTCTGAGGGCGAACTGTGAAGTTCACAGAAGATGAAAACAGGGGATACATTCCACACTAACCATTCCTGATCCTGGAATAGTAGGAGTCTGGAGAGAGCAGTACAACCAAGGTATACAGTGCCCATTTGTTTGCTCTGTTCTAGTACCCCTGTGCAGATATTCACTTTCAACCACCACTGGAGAGAACTTCCCAGGCTGGACAAACCCTCTGGCATCGTCCACTGCATCTGCTTTTATGTTTCCAATATTTTCCAGCTCCAGCCAAGAGGAAGAAAAAATTAATCAAGGATTTCATGGTTTTTTTTTGACAGATGATTGTGATGGCAACTTCATGGAACAGACTGAAAAACATTGTGCTTCAGAATGATTCATGGGTTATGAAAAGGAAGAATACAGGATAAGATCATAATAAGGAAATACTTGATTAACTTTTCAAAGAATGGAAATTATTTACAGTCGCTTCCTCGGACCAGATAAAATGTATAATATTATGTATTTCTATAGCAATGCATAATTCTGTGGAAAAGAAATTAAAGTTTTAATCCATGCATGTTTCTTAAATAACTTGCTATTTCCTTCAGCATTGATAATGTAAAATGCACAAGTGATTTTATCACTACAGTTTCATAAAAAAATATTACATATGTCATCTTGTACTTAACTGTAACCTACTTGCAAGGAAAAAAGCCTAACACTCAAAATATCTTTTCCAAACATTGCTATCTTTTGCATTTTTGGCAACATTCCCAGCAAGAAATAGAGGATTGGAAGAACCTGAATATAATATCCAAAAATTATTGCCTGGAGTTCTCCCAAGTTTTCTCTCATTAGCAATAAACTCAGTTGCTTTAGCCAACAAGAAAAAAAATCTAAATCTGGTGTTAGAAAGATTCAGAAAAATACTGAGCAAGGGTAAATGAGGGGTTGCTGCTATAAGTGGTGGAGGCAGAAGTCTCCAAGGGTTTGTTTTCCTTTATGACCTGTTGTCTATTCAAGGTGGTCCATCAATATTGAAATTAGACTCATAGCTAACCAAACTTATCATGTTTGATTCAAATATTGAGCATCTTGCATTGAAAACACAAGTGTATCCTGTTCCAGAGAGGAATTAAAAGAAGAAACAGGCTGAGAGACTTGGGGTTGTTCAGTCTGGAGAAAAGATGGCTCTGGGGAGACCTTAGATCCTCTTTCAGTGCCTAAAAGGGGCTACAAGAGGGATGGAGAGGGATTTTGGACAAGGAAATGGAGTAATTGGACAAAGGGGAATGGCTTTAAACTGCAGAAGGGTAGATTTAGATTGGATATAAGGAAGTAATTCTCAACTGTGAGGCTGGTGAGGCTCTGGCACAGGTTGTCCAGAGAAACTGTGGATGTCCCACCCCTGGAAGTGTCCAAGGCCAGGTTGGATGGGGCTTGGAGCAATCTGGGCTGGTGGAAGGTGTCCCTGTCCATGGCAGAGGGTTGAAATTAGATGATCCTTAATGTCCCTTCCAACCCAAACCATTTCAGGATTCTATGCCAAAACAGCTCCTCATAAGCTACACCCCAGTGTTTTCTGTGCCTTAATTCATTAGAACATTGTGGTTTCTACATTATTTAGGATTTGCAAGATACATCCAGAAATCCCACCCCTAGACACACTTTAACCACTTGCAATTTAAGGGGGAAAGTGTGCAGGCAAAATATTTCCAAGTTGTTTGAAAAGACATCATGATACAGGCTGTGAGATCCCAATTTGGATCAGTAGAAACAAAACTGAACAGAGCCATTTATTTTCTCCTGGGACACAAACAGAAGAGAAGAAGGGGAGAGATCAATACAATTTTTCTCCTCCCACAAAGTAATTGGAATTATAACTTTTTTTCACTTTGGTTTTCTACTCTTTCAGTCCTTTAAATGCCAATGTCAGAAATGTAATCACCGGGGCATGTGACATGGGAAAAAGATTGACTTACATCTAGGCAAGAGTCCAGCTCTCCAGTAGCATTCTGCCAATTATGTCCACTTTATATTAAAGGATTTTCTTCTCCTCCTCAGTGGACTTGAGAGATTTTTGACTCCCAGTTAATAGTCATTCAGGCTGCATTTCATACAGACACAGCCTATGAGGAAAACAAAAATAACACAGAGATTTTTGAAGTGAAAAACTTGTTTTTGTTGTGAAGGCTTTTTCCACTCCTTTCACCACTGCTGAAGCTTCAGATGAAGAAGTCCTTGGGCAGCACATTCCCAGACTCCAACATCAAAGCCACCCCCACACCACGTAGCAGGGAGTTTCACACAGGTTCCAGCAGGCATCAGGCCATGGAACATTTTAACATGGGAGGGAAAAAAAAAAAATAACATTGTCCAACGTGGTTATTGGTTATTGACAAAGCTGTGGGATTGATTGGTGGGGTTTAGCAAGTTGTTTGCCTTCAACAGGTCACAGTCACAGGATGATACTGTAAAGATAGAAGCACTAATTATTTAAATCACTACCAGCCCTATTTATTTATTTTCAATTGTGGAGATACTGAAATTGGAGTCCGAGCCTTTCGGGGTTGCCATGACAACAGGACACTTTGATGGGTGATTACAGTTGTACCATTTTGGCATCAGGCATGGACTTTGATTGCCATGGCAACGTCACAGACATAACTCCTGTTTTATTCAGCTCATACTTTGTTCTCGAGGAGCCCCTTTGCTTGTGGTTTGTGAGGAAGCTGAGAACTGTGTCAGCTGCACCGGAGAGGAGCTGTGAGGAGCAACACCAAGTGGGCTTTCCCAGTTTAAAGAATACTCCACGTCAAGAACAGATCACTCAGTGCTCTCATTATCCTCTGAGCTTCTTGGCTGACGTAAATGGAGGTGGCTCCATTAAGGGCAGTAAAGTCTCTTGAATCCAAATTGGGCACTGGGGAAAAACCACACTTCCCTGGTTGAATACGCACTGCTGGAGGTAAAGAATCGCTTTCTTGTCCAGTTTGGCATTCACAGAGGGGAAGACAATGTACAGGAAATTGTAGGGGTGACAAAGATCAGAGGGAGAGAGGAAGATTTAAAAACAAAAAGCAAATAAACAAACAAAACCCCAGAAAAACAAGTTTACCAAACTTGGCTTGACTTTCTGAAATTCATCTCAGCTTAGAAATAAAAAAGAAATTCATCATTCTTTATAGAGATTTGGTATTAGAAAATTCATTCAGGTTTCTCTGGGTACAATAGCAGGAAGTTCACCTGAACTGTGAGAATGGTGGAGAGATTCTGAAAGACTGTTGGTTCTTACAGCCTGTATAGAAGTGATTTTCTTTGTGATTCATACAGAACAAGCAAAAGGACACATTTCTTCATATAACTTCCATTTAAATTGTTACTCTTCACCAAGAGTAGAGGGAAAACATTTTCATGTACAGAAAGCTCTGAAGAAATTCAGGATGGCAAAGTATCTTGAGGATTATTAATATAATAATTAATATAAAGACATCTAACTTGGGTTGGAAGGGACCTTAAAGACCACCTCATTCCAA
Organism: Pseudopipra pipra; assembly: GCF_036250125.1. Classification (NCBI taxonomy): domain Eukaryota; kingdom Metazoa; phylum Chordata; class Aves; order Passeriformes; family Pipridae; genus Pseudopipra; species Pseudopipra pipra. The sequence goes on along the minus strand of NC_087549.1, from coordinate 152,353,805 downwards.
GCCCCTACCATGGGTAGGGGGACCTTTCACTAGACCAGGTTGCTCAGAGCTGCATCCAACCTGGCCTTGAACACTTCCACAGATGGTATATCCACAACTTCTCAGGGTGACCTGTTCCAGTGACTCACCACTCTCATAATAAAAAAATCCTTTAATATGTCAAATGTAAACCCGCCTTATTTCAGTTTAAAACCATTTCTTCATGTCCTGTCACTGTGGGCCTTGGTAAAAAGCCTCTCTTTTTCTCCTAAGCTCCCCTTGATATATTGAAAAGCTGGAATAAATTCTCCCTAGAGCCTTTTCTTCTCCAGGCTGAACAACCCCAACTATCTCAGCCTGTCTCCACATCAGAGGTGCCCCAGCTCTCTGAGCATCTTTGTGTCTTTTCTCTGGACCTGCTGTAACAGATCCATGCCTTTCTTGTACTGGGGACCCAGAGCTGGAGGTAGTGCTCAGCATTCAGTGAAGCATCCAGAATTTGATGCTTAACTAAAGGGACAGTTATACCCTGTGAAGCAGGAGTGACAATCTGTAGTTCCTGGAGGTGGCACATCTTACAACCAGTTCTGCTCCTTCTGACATCTATCTTGCAGCATTAACTAAATGCACTGACATACAGATTTTGCTAAAAAATGAAATAACAAAAAATGATTGGTTGGAAGTAATTATTATCCTTAAAAAGCTACTCAGACTTTCTTAATTTATTACATCAATTCCAGTTTGCACTGCTCAGGAAAAATGTCTCAACTCATTAGAGAAGAGCAGGACTTTCCATGAGTTGCAAAAGAGAAAAAAAAAAAAAAAAGATAATTTAACAGGCTTATAATGTTACTCATCTGTACCTCAGTGTAGCTATTTCTGGAACTGAACTCACCTCTCCTGGTACAAGTATGTGAATAAATTCTACCTTCATATAAATAAATAAAGAGATGGCAGCACTGTGTGGGCCACAGCAAAGGATTATTCATCTATCACACAGCGTCTACCAGATGCTTTGGAGCATCACATCAACCTGTGTATTTTAGAATCCAAGGTCTTAATGTTTACATGGCAACAGGATTTAATCTGTTCTGCTCGGCTCAGTCTCACACTCCAGAGTTCAACCCCAACACCCGAAGTGATCTGGAGATATGAAGCTGCTCATTATGTCAAACAAAAGGTCACCAGTCCAACCTGAAACGTGCTGGGTTTCACATGAAATCTTCAGTTCAACGAGTGATTGCACAGGAAAGGTGATGGATGTGCTGTCAAGGTGTATTTATGTTCTAGGACTCAGCACCCCAACCTGCTCCTTCCCAAACCCCACTGGCACCAAAAGGATTGTTCACAGACACCTGTGGGTGTTGTACCACCCATAACCCACAACCTCCACAGCCTCACAAGGGGCATCAGGGCACCTTCAAGCCCTAGATCTAGTCCTCACTGATTTAGGAGCTTTTCCAAGTGCTGGGAAAGGAAGAAAACAAGTGCTACTGAAAAAACACGCATCTGTTAAGCACAGAAAGAAGAGAACACTTGGTAGAAGGTCCAGCAGAAGGACAAAAATAAGTGTTCATGAATATAATCTTTGTTAAAAAAAAAAAAAAAAACAAACAAAAAACCCCCCAAACAAATAAATCCCTTAAAAAAAAAAAAAAAAAAAAGAAGAAACAAACCAACCAACCAAACAAAAAAACCACACACACACACACAAAAAAAAAATCTCACCGAAAGCACAAAGTAAACTCCCAAACCATTATGACTATTTAGACTTCCTGGAATTCATCTTTTAATAAAACAGACCTTTTCTGTGGGAGAAAGTTTGTAGAGATCCTATTTATATCTTCTGCTCTGTATTTTATCCCAGCTGAAACTGAAACAGGAGCTTGTGATGCCAATGTTCTACCACATGGAAATTACAGAAAACCTCAAAGTGGTTCCTGAACTGTTGCTTTCCAGCCAGTTTAAGATCCACTCTCTCAGATGTTGCTTTAAACCATCCAGCAATATCTTTTTCTTTTGCACTTCCAAACAAACAGGGTCAGCAATCTGTAGTTACACTGTCTGTCATGGATTTACTCTTAAATCAAATTTTGTATCTAGAGGCTATGAAAAATTATCTCATTCATGAGATTTTTTTTGTTTTATTAACAGATCATCCTTAATGTTCCTTTTAGGAGGTTTTTGGTGCAGGTAACTCTCTTTCTGATCTATTTTTCAGGTCTCACTGAGCTCACCATTTCCATCAGTTTTCTTTTCCAAAACATCAGCACAGAGTGAGAATTTTTCTCAGGCCTTTAAATCCTGTTCAGGCACATCCATTTGCCTCAAAAATCTGGTTTTTACTTTATCATGACACTGAATTTGGTCAACCAGTCATGTAAGTGATAGTTAAACTTGTACATCTGAGGAAGAAATCTGTGAAGGCTCTTTGAGAGGCTCTAGAAGTCCTGTGCAGAGTCAATTAAATGCAGACAATATTTCCAGGCAGGGTGCAGTCGTTAAACCCCGAGAGAAGTTTGTGGAAATTTTATTTGTTCAATGACACTGGGTAATTTCCAGCTAGAAAAGCAAATCCCGTGTCAGGTAGAAATGGGAACTTCCATCTTCTCTATCAGCATAAAAATGTACCTGATGGATCATAGAAATAACCCAATGACTTTTTTTTTTTTTCTGAGTATGAGCACTGGCTGGAGAAAAAGTGCACAACTCTTCATGTTAAGCAGATGTTGCACTTCATAACCCAAACTATCTCTTTTGAGCAATAGAAGATAAAGGTTAGCTTAATCTTTAGAATCTGACAATTTTACAGCCTTTCTGTGTAAGTTTATCATTTGTTTTAGATTCAAATATTCTTTTTAACCCTCTAGTCATCACGTTTGTCCTGGAATCTTACTCAGCTTTTAGTGACATCATCCACTTCACACAACAGTAAGATCCACAGTTCATTTTTGCAATAAGAAGAGAAGCAGCTACGTGTACTACTTTTCATTTTATATTTTTATTATTATTATTATTTATTATTTCAGAAGGTGAAAATGTTTCTCTCTCCTTGTTTCAAACAACCTTGAGTCAGAACCCCAAATTTTATTTATCTAGCATTTATTGTCAATGAAGAGAAAGTCGTTGTCAGAGTGTGGTTTGTCCCCCAGATACTTTGAAGAAGTTGAAACAGTGACTCTCCAGAGTTTTCTGTGTCTATTCATCAAGTTTAAACAGAGCCCAGGGTGACTATCTCAAGTCTGGCTACTCAGAGATACCTTGGTATGAGTAATCTGCACCCTGGATATGTGTGACAAAGCAAGGACAGAGCTACAGTGAACATGACTTTTATTATTGTAATCCTTCACCTTCTTGCAGAGGTGAATAATCCCAGTCTTTTTCATCCCTATATATGACAAGTTTTCTGTGCCTTCCCTTATCTTGTGGCCCTTCTATGGTATTTCTTCAGCTCTGGCTGTACATTTTTTCCTTCAGACCATGAGAACTGGACACACATTTCCATTGAAACTGCTCTGTCGAGGTGCCACACAAAGGTAATTTACTCCAGCATAAATTGTTTTTACTGTTCCATGTGTAATCTAATTTATGATTGGCATCTTTATTGCCTATCAACATTAGGAAGAGCTTCAGTTGGGCTGTTTTTGTTGCTGCCCTGGCCCCTTACAGCATCAATATTATATTTGACATTACAGGTGAGGAAATACTTTCCATCTGTCTGTGGATACCTGCAGTGGGTTTATGCAGCTGAGCTACTCATTTTGACCTCTCTTTACTGTCAGCACTGTTAGGATTTGATGATCTGGTCTATATTATTTGAATTATTCTTTAGACTCAGTTGTTTTTATGACTGAATCTTCCTAGTTCATCACAGAAGGATTATTTTAGAATGAGATCTGGTGTATTGCCAGATGTACTCTGACAAATATGAGCAGTTCAGTGGAAAGATCCAAGATTACTGCGATTGATTTTTTTATTTTACTTTATTTTATTTTAATTATTTTTTTTATTTTATTTTTTATTATTTCCATCTTTCTTTCCTGTAATGGACAAGAGCCAAAGGCACTGAAGCTCACAGTATTTTGCAAGTGTTTGAAGTTTCAGCCCTGGTTCAGTCCCATTTTTCAGTTCCAGTGATGGAAGTTGAACAGTAGCTGGGGACTGGAAGTAGAGCTTCCTTCCAGGAAAGTCAAAGAAGCTTTAATCACTGATATCACAATGCTGTGAACTCTTGTCCCCATCACAAAAACTGTCATTAGACACACAGGCTCTTTCTCTGGCTCAGGTCAAAGGCTGTTGCTTGATGCTCATCAGTTACTTCACCTCCATGAACTTCAGTCTTCCAGTTGTGATAATGTGAGTGAGAGAGAGTATCCACTGTGCTTCTGGATCCCCTGAGAAGCAGGGTGGAATGCCCATGTGTTATTCATAGGCTTTATGTTTTATGTATGGGAAGAGTTGTCTGTGTTTTCTACTCCCTTACCGGGGTAAAAGAGGTTGATTTCGTTCCTTTCACTTTAAAATGCAGGTTTTCAAAGTGACATATGGCCTTGCTATTGTCAATTGTCAGAGGCTTTTTATCACCAGTGAAGCAGAAAAGATGTGTAATGGATTTTATCAGGTGTGCTCTAAAAAGCCCCAGCACGGCAAGACTTTTTGATTGAAAGCACAAAGCAAAATATCACTTTCTTTGGACTGCACATGTGACTCTTCATGTGCATGAAAAATGTGGGTTGTTCTGCACAATCAACTTGATCAAGAGGGGCACAGATTTGCAGGGTTGATGCATGCTATTGAAGATTATGAAGTGTCAATCAAAAAAAAAATTCACTTAAAGAGACTTCCATGCAGGAGAAAAACTCCTGATTCAGTCATTCCTGCAAGTATTCATAGAATCATAGAATCCTAGAATGGCTTGGGTTGGAAGGACCTTAAAGATCACCCCCCTGCCATGGGCAGGAACAGCTTCCACTATCCCAGGCTGCTCCAAGCCCCATCCAACCTGACCTTGGACACTTCCAGGGATGGGGCAGCCACAGCTTCTCTGGGTAACCTGTGCCAGGGCCTCCCCACCCTCACAGGGAAGAATTTCTTTCTCATTTCTAATCTAAACCTACTCACTTTCAGTTTAAAGCTATTAAAACCATTACTTCATTTATTTAATTAATTTTTAAATAAGGCAAGACTGGTATGGGAAGCTGAGTAGGGTTTTGTTCTGGCTTTAGGCAGAATGGGACAGATCTTTTCCTATTTGGAGTTGTTTGAACTTCGGTTCTGCCAGATTTTCCTCTGCAGTTAGTCTGTCTTGCTCACTGCCATGTCCCTTCACCAGTGTTCCAGCTGCTTCCAGCTGGAGGTTCTGGAAAGGTTTAAAACATTCCCATAAAATCTATGCATTCAGTGGGACAACAACTATCAAAACTCACTGCAAATGATGGGCTGGGAGAAGATGTGTAGATCCCTTTCAAACAAATGTGTAAAGAGCCATCTCTGCTGAAGGATAAGTGGAGTTATTGAGTAGAACAGAATATCCCATTCTTCGCTCTGACCTTTCCAAATCAATTGATGTGCACGATGCTGATGCTTGGCAGGAGACTGCAACCATCCCCCAAATCCCAGCTCATGGATGGAATGCCTTGCTTAGGTATTTTCTATCACGCTGTCTGAGCGTCAAGGAGTTCAAAGTAGACAGCAAATATTTATTGGCTGGCACACAGTGGGGAGAGCAAGGATCTGTACTCTACTGAAAGTCTGATGTGGGCATGACCCCAAATGTGACACCCAGAGCACCTCTGCTGGCCAGGGCTGTTTGCCCCTTGGTGCAGCTCCTTCCCTGTCCTCTTGAGGGACCATTTTCAGTTCTCTGTTTCTTTCCCTAATGGTTTTAATACCTTCTCAAGTTGATGCTTTTCAGGTCCTTGAATACCTATCTCAATAATTTCACTTTTCTCACGTGGCTTTAATACACAGAGTTCCTCACAGCTGAAAATTATCTTCCCAGCTGAACTGAGCCAAGATCCCTCTGCTCTGCAGCACCAAACTGGGCCAAGTGGGATCACAGAGATACAACAATGGGATGTGGTTTACAGGGATTCTGGAAGAGAAGTGTTGTGGGGAGTATATCTAGACTTGACACAGCTCTTTGACTGAGAAATCAAGTTTCAGCATTTGCTACATATTGGAAGAAGATAAATGCTGACTTAAGTTTATCAAGTGTATAAATTATCAGAATCTACATAAAATGGTCCTCAGAAGATTAAAGTTAGTCAGGCATAAACAGTTCATCAGAGGAACACATATTTTAAAGCAAGGAAGGAATCTTGATCATCTCTGAAGAACTACAAACCAAAATGAAACAACTAAAAAAAAAAAAAGATGCAGGTCAGGAAGAAGAGGGTATTAGTAATTCTCAAAAAGCCAGTTCACTCTCCCCTGAATCTGAAAATTACTGCAATCAGAATTGCAGTGAATTTTCAGATTTACTGCAATCAGAATAACCCTGGATGATGTAACAGTTAAGCAATGACCAGCTCATGTGATTAATTATCTCAGGTTTATAGGCAGGACAGTTACCTGAGCACTGACTTGACATATGCAGACTCCTTCTGATTGCAGAACTCTTGAGCTCAAACATTACTGTGCTGCCATTTTATCATTTGAGCCCAAATCCCTTTGATTCCCTGTCCAACACAGGAAAAGCTTTATTTCCTTTATTTCTGTACACTCATTTTTTCCCCTGTCAGTTAAATCACCAGAGACTCTCACTGACTACTCTCAATAGACCTTCCACAGATGAAAGGCTTGTACAGTTTTGCAGTAATGTGTCTATTTGTCTTCCAGAAATGAAGAACTTATGCCTAAAACTTACTGGAGGGTTAACAACCCACACAATGAAGCACTTTCTCTCTGAAAATTGTGATTTCTTTTACCTGCAGATGCTGAATGGGGAAGAGCAAAATCCATAACAGACTGGAACATGGGAGAAAAAATGGCAAGAAATTATTTGGATCAAAGCAAGAAAGAGAGAACTTATTTATCCTACTCTACAGCTCATAAAAATAAACAGGGAATGCTGTCAGGCAGCAGAATAAATTGGGAGGAAACCAACACAAAAAGAGAGGAGGGAAAGTTCCATAAGGGCACTGAGGGTTTGGTTGGACTTGATGAACCTAAAGGTCTTTTCCAACCTAAATGATTCCATGACCCTGTGATTCTGTGGCTTACTAAGGACTTTGGTGAAATTTATTTGGGATACACTTTGAAACAACTTTCATTACGTTTAGATTGACACAATAGGGACCTAGTTTGCATAGGTCATCAAAATTATACCAAAATGATGGTAATAATAATCCCTTAACTAGAAATTCAGTCATATAAAATTATTTTCCAGATGAGAAGGATGAAACAGGTTGGATAAACATTGAAAAACACAAACACATTTGTAATACTTGCACTGTTTTTCATCAATATTCAGGATTACCTTTCTTTTCCTGTATGGCAACTTTTAATAAATTTATTAATGCATTTAAAAACAGATATTTTAACACGTAAGTGGATGTATAATGCTGCAAAATCTTACCCACCAAAAAATCAGACTACAGAGGAAACTGTCTAAACAAATTAGCAAAACCAAAGGAGAATGACTGAGGACTTTCAAAAACAAGGATTTGCAAGCACTAAATGAACCCTGTTATAAGACAAATATGTCTTCTACTTATTCTATTTTCATTCTGCTATTATTTCACGATTATTACATGCTTTTCTTGTTTGGTTTTTTTTGGAAACAATTAATGGATTTTACCAAACATTCCATGCCCACACAGAGCATCCCGTGTGCTTGGGCATCATTCTCTTTAGGTAATGGACAGAAAAAAATTCTTTTCTCTCTGCTTGAAAAAAAAAAAGTTGAACTTAAAGAAATTATGAAGAACTAAAATAAGAAATCAATTTAAAGAAGGTAAAAAAAAAAAGATCATATTCTCACCACCACTGTGGCTCCACTGGCTGGATATTCCAGAAGATCATTTCCTGCTTCTTCCTATAGGTAGACCCTGCTTAAAAAACTACCACCCTGGAGCCTGTTGCTATAATTTGTCTGCCAAAAGTTGCTTATCTATAGCAGAATCAACAGTGATAACACCTTCACAGTTGCTCCAGTGCAGATTTTGATATCTTAGCTCAAGGTTGCCTCATCAGGAACTTATTTGTGGCTGCCTGATTGCTGGGCCAGAGCAGAATGCTGTCTGCTGATAAGCAGACCACAGTGGATAAAAAACCTCCAGGAAAAGATGGGGGGTAAAGAACTTCTTGTTTTGAACCAGCTCAATGGATGAAAAGAACAAATTAAAAAAAAAAAAAAAAAGAAAAAAAAGAAAAAAAAGTGGGATTTGAATAAATTTATTTGAATAAATGTAACCACTTTACACTGGAGAGGTTGTCATCTTAGAATCATAAAATAGCTTAGGTTGGAAGAGACCTTAAGAATGTCTAGGGACAAGAATCTACAGTGATCCAGCTTGTGATACTGATGGTAACAGTCATCCCAATTTACATCAGATTAATCACAAACTCAAGTGGCTGCTCTGCTAAAGGAATGAATGACAGGAGCCCAGGTGGCTGCACTGCAGCTGGAAACTTCCAGGCTGTGGCCATCTGAAGTTACAGGAGATGAATCTGAGCCTTAATGTCCTGATTGTGTAGCACAGCATAATGTGGCTTCCAGTCCTGAACATCCAAGTGAAGTGTTTTTCCCGGGCTGTCAGGGGAATAATGAACCTCAAGAGGCTGCTCTGATGAAGAGGAGTGCTCAGGGATGGCTGTGCACAGTTGCCCTGATATTTGTGTGCTCAGTTGATAAATAGAAGCTCTGTGCATCAGCGAGGACAATATCTCAGCTCCAGCTGTGCTGCTGAGCTGCAGAGATATAACAGCTAATCTATTCCTGGGGATTTTCGTAATTCTCTCAGAAATATCAGATAAAGAGAAACAGGCTAAACCAGAAACATTGCTGTTGCCTTTGGGGATTTCTTGTTAGGGATTCTGGAGAGTTTAGGAGTATGGGCACATCTGAGGTGTGTCTGAGGGACAAAAGGGGATGTCTAGTACATTTTACTTATCAATATAATGCAACCCTAAAGTTTTCAGATAGATGTCCATGTTTCAAGTATGGGGCAGTGAATCCACATCTTGCTATTAACTGATTTCTCAAAAGATTCTTCCCCTCTGAGTGTCTCACTCTGGCCTCCTATGGAGCATCCAACATTGAAAAATGTTCTTTACCTCAAAATCCTTCTGCTTTGGTGCCAGCAGCCCTAAAACCACACACACACACAGAATCTGCACAGTTCTCCTGGATGTGCCATTTCATTCAGTCCTGCCTCCAAGAAGGTCAAAATTTTTCCTGCTTCTAGAGAAAATGAGAAATTTGGGAAGGTGCTTCTTGGAGATGTTGATCTTGAATGACAACATCTTGTCTGATATAAATGTTCCTAAAATACTACAGGAAGTTTGGGAGGCAAATTAGAAAACTCACATCCTTTGTAAGTCCCAGAATAATAGGGCTTGGTGTAGTGTGTTGCAATATTTGCTGAAATCTGAATACTTTTTTCAACACATCTTGTATTTCTGTGTGGAGTTCACATATATTTGTTCTCCTATAAATTCTCTGTAATTCCCTTCATCATCTTCCACTTCTCTACCTTTCTATTTCTTTATTCTTCTCTAAGGAGTCTCAGATAGCAACATCCTGGAGGTTCTTTAAGCCTAAGGCAATGTTTTATGAGTAAAACCCCACGTAATACATAAAATCAGTGATATAAAACAAAAACCTTGGAGATAAATCTGTCTGGAAAAACAAAGAAAGACACGTGGTTCTCACTCGATGTTGGGTTTCATTTTGGAAGTGTGAAGCTGATCAAAAAGTTGTCCAGATCTAAACCAAACCATCAGCAAACTGCACGTACCCTCTAAACACCTGCTTCCAGACTCACTGGGTAAACAGGTTTCAAGCTGAGAAGCAGAAGTTGAATTCAGAGATTAACAACTGCAGATGAACTTCAGGAAAAAATGAACTTGCATAATGCAAACTACTCCACAGTTGTTCTGTAATGCTGGTATTGCTACATTATGTTTGTTTCTGGAATTTGTTATTTTAGTGCTGGCTTTCACTACCCTGTATTTCCCAATCTATTTCTACCCCGCATCTCTTTCAGCTCTAACACATTTTTCTTGTCTGTTCCTCAACATCTAAATATGTTTCCTTTCCAGTTGTTATGTTTTATGTTTTCCCCAACTTTTAAGGTCCATTGTTCCCCTTTAACCTTCTGCTCTGACATTGAGGATGTCTTTTGTGCAATTCCCGAGCTGGCCTTCCTGTGAGTAAACAACAGCATGAAATAAAGGTCAGGTCAGTGTTTCTGAGACACAGGCTCCTCTTCTCCTCAGACAGCTGTCTGGTCTGATGAAGATTCCCTTCAGGATGATGTATCCACTTCAGGTGTAGTGCTGGAGATGTTAGAATCAGCAGCTCTTCCTGCATTACTAACACCCATTGTAATCCTCCCTGGGAAGAACATCTTTCATTAGTGCAGTCAGGGCTGAGCTGGCCATCACCTCCTCAGGGATGCAGCATTTATCCCAAATGCAAGAAGCAGGATCAGTGCTGAATAGCTGAGCCAGGAAGAACAGGATATTCATCCCTCTTGCTTGTATTCTCACGTGGATTTACAGTTTATGCCATCAGCTCTGGGGTTGGACACCGTTGGAGAGAGTCCAGAGAAGGCACCAAGATGATCAGAGGGATGGAGCAGCCCTGCTGTGAGGAAAGGCTGGGAGAGTTGGGATTGTTCATCCAGGAACAGAAAAGGCTTGAAGTTGATCTGATTGCAACCTTCCAGTAGCTGGAGGTACAGGAAAGACAGAGAGAAACAATTTACAAGGACATGTGGTGACAGGACAACGGGGAATGGCTTCGAGCTGAAAGAGAGTAGATTTTGACTGGATATTCGAAAAGGTTGGATGGACTTTGAACAACCTGGGCTAGTGGAAGGTGTCTGTGCCCGAGGCAGGGTTGGAATTGAATGAGCTTTAAGGTCCCTTCCAACCCAAACCATTCTAAGATTCGATGATTCTAGTATCACCCCTCTTAAAAATTCCTTAGGGTAATTCTAGAAGAAATGCAATAAGTGGATTTTGCACAGGGCTCTGTCAGGTCAAAGTGTTTTTTCTGTCCCAAAATACAAGGTAAAGGATATAAAAATTATCAGTATTACTGTGCTCTTATATACCTATATTTATGTACCAATCACCCTCTGGGTGAGGAACCTTCTCCTAATATCCAGACCAAACTTCCACTGACATAGTTCATGCCATTCCATGTGAAATATATGGATAAATACAGGCAGATTTCTGACACTCACTGGTAATTTTCATCCTCCCTTTACATTTATAAGTGCATCTTTATTGTTCTTTCTTGCTTCATATATAGATATGTACCTTTGATTTCTCTGTTCCACTCCATGATGTAAAGGAAGCACTTGGGGGAGAAGCAAGGACACACCATATTTTTTTTCCCGTTTCTCTTTTTTCCTCTGTTTGGTCCAGATGGAGAATTTCATAGCAACCCTAAATGACACAGGAAACAGCCCTGTCTGATTGACTCAGTCTATGCATAACAGGAGCTGTACTGGGAATCTGGCACTTTAGTGCATGATTGTGATAATACAAAGCAAGGAATTCTTAGCAATATGTATTTTCTTGTGTATGAAATACACTTGAAGCAGTTGATTCACTTAGAATTGCTTCATGCACCATCTGTATCCATCTGTACATGCTTGAAAACTGTTTAAAAATCTCTCTTGATCACCAGGACATTAGATAGAAGTGGTATTTTCTGTTAATAGAGGATATTAATAAAGCTCAAATAATAACCCACTTCATTCAGCCCTATCAAATACATTCAATGTATGATTAGTTTAAAATTAGAGAAGTCTCAGTTAACATATGTTAATGCTTCAACCTTCAACTCTCATCAGTCTCACTAAAATTATTGCACAGAGACTTATTTTGAAAGAAATCAAAAAGAAGCAGTTACAACCTTTATGATTAAAAGCTCAGAGCATTTTTAGAAAGAAGAATGTATGGAAATTTTTCTACCTTTTTTATACACCTTCCTTGCCTGACAGGAAATTTGACCAACGGGTTTGAAAGTTGTCTCAAAACACCACACAGAAACAATCTCCAAACAGAACCCTTCTAACCTGAAGAATCATTGCCTGAGTACAATGTCCAAGAGTTCTCAAGCTCTGTCAGGTTTGGTGCTCTGACCACTGCCCCAGGCAGACTGTTCAGTGCCCAGCCATCCTCTGAGGGAAGAACTTTTTCCTAACATCCAACCCAAACCTCCCCTGAGACAACTTCATGCTGTTACAGGTTCTCTTCTCCCACCAATTATCATTTCCCTGCCACTGAACATCACTGCCTGGGAATTTGTTGGGAACATAATGGCCTTAAAAATCATTGTAAATGCAGAATTATTTCAAAATAGTCCATCCTAAAAGAGATCCTCACAGCTCCTCTGGCATCTCATATAGAATCATAGAATTATGGTGCTGAGACACTGGAACAGTTTCCTGTGGATACTGTGGATGGCCCATCCCTGGAAGTGTTCAAGGCCAGGTTGGATGGGGTTTGGAGCAACCAGGTCTAGTAGAAGGTGTCCCTGCCCATGGCAGGGGGTTTGGAATGAGATGATCTTTAAAATTTCCCTTCCAATCCCAGCTATTCTATTGTGTCATCCATTAGCCCAACATGGATATCCGGACACCCCCGAGCATCTGGAATGACACCAGAGGACTATCTGAAGACAACTGAATCAAGTCTCTTGTGGAAAAGTCCAGTGCTCACCTCAATACACATACCTATGATGAGCTGAATCACTCCTTGAATTCCACAGGCAGCCAGGAGCAGCTCTCCACTGGCTGTAATGGGATGCAGCAGCTTCCCTTGCTCACAGAGCTGCGTGAGGAGTCCCACTCCTGACGTCTTATTCCGTCAACCGACCTTCATCCAGAGAGACAAAGGTGACAGCTAATGAACATGACTCAGAACTATAAGTTTATGCCATTAAATTCAGCAGAAGTTATTTATCTGGACCATTTTTAACGATGGACTCATTTTACTGAGTCTTAAATCCAGATAAAATCAGATAATAAAAAAATATGGAACGGCACCCGAAAGACATAATGGGTTTACTACCCAACACAATTCCCTGCCTTCTCAGACATAGGCTGAGGGTGACTCCAGCTGCATATTTTAACGGGATTCCTCGGATGTATATTTCATTAGCTACATAATTTCACTCCCTAATTCTGAATTTGGAATTTCTCCTTGACACATTAAGCTCTCAATCCACACCACACTGCGTTTCACTGAGCCGCTTCCTTCTCAGGAGAGTTCATTTCCCAACAACACCAATTGCTGTCACCTACTTTGACTTGACATTAATGGCAAGACAAGCAGAACTAGCTGTACTTAGGCCTGCCAAGCTGATCTGCAACTGATTTAACAGCTGCATTTACACTGATGTTCGGTGCAGCAGCACAGAAAACAGCTGTGGTGCTTTTAGTTCTGGGAAAAAACAAAAAAGACTTTATTGGCTATTTTATTTTAAATAATCTCATTTAAGGCAATTTTTTAAAGAATCCTGCCTAAGACAAAACATTCCTTGGGAAGTACAGGCAGCACCTCTCATGTAAGCACTTAATCAGTAGATTTTGGGGGGGGGGAGTTGGTTTTTTGCATGAGTATATTAATCCCATGGAAACCGAATAACTCCAAGTAAGCTACTTCAGTCAGAACATGCTTATAGGGAGGGAAAGGGAGGAGCAATCAACCATTTCAGCCAGTCTTTAATTTTAAAAAAACATTAGTTCTGTTATCGTTTGCTTAGTTTTGAGAAGGCAAGAACTAAAACATTGTGTACAGACCAATGATCCTATAATTTCTATATATGTTTGTACACGCATTCAGTCCCAAGACAGAACTGTTCTCATCCTGTTGGTTGCCAAAGGATCAGCATGTCTTAGGAGATTATTTTTGTTTAAAAAAATAGATTTACTTTTACACTGTAAGCAGGAGATGTATCCATGTATCTTGAATCTCTGGTTCTGCTCAGACACAGAGCAACATCCCTCTGTGTGTGCCTCTGTCTCTCCTCTGTCTCTTGGTTAATCAGGGGTTTAGTAGCACATACACCACACTATTTTAATACATTCAAACATTTTCATGGGAGTAACATCCAGGCATTTCCTCAAGGGGCAGGGAGTGGGAGCAGGCTCTGTTTTTAATTACAGTAATTGAGTTCATTATCCATAGCTATCTTTTGAGCATACATAGGGCAGGAAGGCAATATGACCTCATGGGAGAGGGAAGCTCCAGGAGTCTGATGTCTGCACTGCTTTTGTCCCTGATCTGCTTCATAAAACAAGGCTCTTCACCTCTGACATCCTTTATCTTGTCATCTCATTTCATGTATTGTTGTGCTAAAACAAGATCTGTCCTTCACTGTATTTTTATATAATACTTAAGATGATGTGTTTCCCATTTAAATTGGAATACCTCTATAGTACTGATACATAAGACCAGGCTGTGATTCCATACCATGACAGGGGTTTTCCCACTTGATTGTCTAGTTCTAGTATTTAGATATGAATTTCTCATATAAGTACCTAGGACCCATTAATTCCAAAAAGGTACTCACTCTTAATGGAAATTACGGTTGTGTTTGGGTTTCTTCCAGGACACAGGGAAGAAGAGGTAGAGAATAAGGAATAAAGTTCAGCCTGGGAAGGAGTGAGGGATGAGGGAGAGCTGGTTTTAGGATTTGTTTTACTTCTCATTCTCCTGCTCTGATTTTGATTGGTAATAAATTCAACTAATTTCCCTGAGTCCACTTTGTCCATGACAGTAACGGGTGAGTGATCTCTCCCTGCCCTTGTCTCAGCTCATGAGCTTTAAATTACACTTTCTCTCTCCTGTCCAGCTGAGGAGGAGAGTGAAAGAGCATCTTTGGTGGGTACCCAGCATCCAGCCCAGCTCAAACCACCTCAACCATCCCTGAGAAGTTCTCTGGACAAAACCGATTTCAGCGGCCACCAGCAACTGCAATGCAGGAATCTGTGAACCATTTGCAATCAGAAAGAGATAGACCTTTTTAAGAGTGGTTCCTCTGAGGTATTTGTAATGTCCATCTTCCTGATGAGTTGATCTGCTCCCAGAAAAACTAATTTCTCTCTTCTGATGCTCAGGAGAATCTCAGCTGACGATGATGTCTACATTGCAGATGTCTGTAAATGGTCAGGCACCAGCTTAGGTTTGCAATTTGGATGTTCACCAACTGATTCAGTCTGAAACATGAGACCTCCTGGTAATCAAAGTTCATCTTATGAAATTAGAATAACATGTAAACTGTATTGTTTGTAGTCAGGCAAGGGAAAGTCTTAAAGGTACTCCTTCAGTCTGGAAACACTGAACAAAATAACGTGCTCCTAGAGAACCACTGCTGCCTCTGTCTTACTGTGACTACATTTGTGAAGGAGAAAATGAGACACTGTTTCCTGGGTATTTTTTCCTGGTTTAAGTCATTTCAGCCCACTGAATTACCTAATTTCAGCTTTTCTTCATATATCAGCTCTTCCACGTTTACAGCCCACCCAGAGATGCACATCTATCTCTCAGTGCATACAGCCAAATGAATAGGATTTTAATATCAGCAGGGGGAAGTACTATAAACCCAAACAAGATTATGGTACAGAAATTAAATCAGATTACATCTCAGCTCCCAAAGTCGATGGGAGAATGGAGGAATGGACTGTATTAATTAAAAAAAGATGATGTTTAGACGTGCATTCATGTCCACATAAAGTCTGGTACAGGCCATTTTCTGAGGCTATCAGTGAGCTGACTGCTGAGGGTGGAAGGTGAGGTGTAACTTTGAAAGGTTAAAAATTCTCTCCCCTGGGTTTGGCTTGAAAAGAGGAGGTGCTGCCACGGCATTTTGGTGATGGAATGTCATTTTTTAGAGCTCCTTCAAGTCATGTGCTACAGTAAGGTTTTGACTGGGATTTTAGAGGATGTCACCACCATGCCAAGCTGTGTTTACATGAACCATCACCAGAGCTTGGTCCTCACAGACTTTTCCAGTACGTTTGGATTTTACAGCCTAATGAGAGAGAAGCTGTGACAGCACAGACAGACCCCCTGACTGCCCTTTGCTGTACATGGGCACTGGGGTAAATTTGCAGAGGAATGAGAATACCTAATCCTGCAAAACCTTAACCCTGATACCTCTCCAGTCTCCTCAATAAAGCAAATCATGTAAAGTTTGCATGATTTCCTGTCAGAAAAAAAAAAATATTATGGACCTCCAGCCTCCTGATCCTCCTGGTAAACCTATATCTGGCAAAGGAAAATCAAAGAAGAAAGAGAGAGAGGACTTTTTAACAGGAATACTCCCTCAAATCAGCCTGAAAGCACATTTAGCTGCCTGTAGCATTTCATTTTGACAAAGAAAAAAGTAATAATCATCCCCAGCTGTGTCCTTAGCAATAAACACATTCCTATTGTCATTCTCAGGCCATAAACCCACAGTTTCTCTGCTGGAAACAAAGAATCATTCAGGTGCCAAGCGTGAAGGGCTGTTATTTGTACAAAAAAGCTGCACTTTTAGGGGGAGTTCACAATCACTGCAAGAAGTACATGTGCTCTCAAGCAGTGTGAATCCACCATTCCCAGCAGTCTTCATATCATCTAGTTTGTGTTGACTTCTTTCCAGCCAGAGAAGACATAGAGTTTAAAATATTACTGTGTTCTTCCAATTCAATTTACCATCTTATGCCTTAGATGGCTCACCTGCTGTGGACCTAATTCTGCTTCCAGTTATACAAGGGGAAATCAGCAGGATAAACTCTCCCCAGCCCTGAGTTACATTGGAGGGAGGAAAAAAAAAGCCATAAAGGTTCCCTTCAACACGAAGGCTGTACAATAGCATCAAATCTCCTAAGATCTAAAGAAAGGGGTTCCAAGAAATCCTGACAATAATACACTTTTTTTTCTTTGACTTTGGTCTACTAAGCCCTAAAAGGGGACTTACACAGGAAGTTTATTAGGTATTTCATTATTCATTCCTCTTAATTTTGAAGAATAACAGTCATTCTTATGATAATGTTATTATGACCCAGAATATCAACTGATTTTAGAGAACAAAGAACTGTCTGAAAAGAGCTAAGAATCGTCTGAAAGGATATGATTTATCCAGAAGTACTGTGTGGATGTCTGCACCGTGGTTGTTTCTCTCTACTCTTTCAGAATCACTGCAAAGAAATAAGGATTTGCTGGGTATGATTATCCTCGTGTGGAAATGAGTGTCTGAAATAAAGGAATCATCTGTTTCTCTGCATTGCTCACAGCCAGACTTCCAGCTACAGCTCTGCTACAGCTGAGCTAAATTCACCAGCAACGCAGATATCTCCCTTCCTGTGAGATGTTTAATTGTGGGCTTCTACAAAGGGAAAAATCATTTATGTTTTGATGGGAGATTTCTATCCTTTAAATGCAGCTACTCACACAAGTTGTGTGACTAATGTTCACCAGCATTATTTGCTCATCTTGAGAGTTTCTACAGGGTGATGGGAACGGACACAGTGATCAAGCACACAAAGGCAGAGAGTCAGGAAAGTGTTTGCCAAGTCTGAGTTTCACCCACCTCTGCTTACTGTGAAAATTATCCTACAAATTATTGCTCTTCCTGTGAACAGTAGTTTTGCCACCCAGGGAAATCTGCATCTCTTTGCGGGACAAAATTGCAGTTTCACTGCATTTCTACAGCTGTGGAGGCTGACTGGAAGGAGTGGATGGTGCAGGATTCACTTTGACCTGTAGGCAGCTTATACATACAGTTCACTTATATCCTGCCATCCAAATCCCATTGGAAACCCCCAAAGTCAGTATTTTCCATGGTTTCTGATGGGTTACCCTGGCTTTCTTCTCTCTTTGCTTGGTGCTGAAAATCCAGAGCAGTGAAAATAATGTTTTCTTTCCTTCTTGTTCATGTGCTCAGTGCAGATCCCTGCCCTTTGCACTGTGCTTGACTCTAAGGAAGAGCACACAGCCCTTAAGCTTTAGGCATACTGTCAAAAACCATTGTATCTTCTAGACTTCTTAATGCAGGAAAGGTAGGTTGGTTAAAAGAAAAAGGAAAAAAAAACCAACAAAGAAAGAAAAAAGGCCAGATTTTTAGAGTATATTTCAAGAAGATGCTTTATCTTTAGGATTCAGACATGTTATATAGTGGAATAATTAAAAAAAGACAACACCACATGGGAGTTTATGGGTTTTTTTCCTTTTTTAATGTTTTTCTACAGTTGTTAGTACAGTTCTACAGACCTGCTCAGCATTAATTAGGGGATATTTTGTATGGATTTCTTTGTCTGTCCTGAAACCTGGGGAGCGAGCAGGATGCATAGCAGAGAGCACAGGACTTGACAGGAACAGCACCTTTCCCCCGAATACCCCTCTCCCCACTCTGTCTGCTCTAATATTTCATGTTCACCTCCTTCTATCCACTATCCTCTTTTCTTGAGTTTCAGGTTCAAGGCTCAAAACCAGTGAAGACCAGTATTAGCATCTCATTTTATGATACAGACTGGCAGCATCTGCTATTTCTTACAGAAGGGGTAGGACAAGAAACTGGAGGGCTCCACAGCTCTGGAGAATATTCCTTCAGCACCTGAAGTCCATTTGGCAAAACTGCAACAACACCTTTTATACCCTCCTATAAACCAGCTCTTTTTTCCATGCCCTGCTGCCCCAACAAGCTTTTCTGCTTCAAGCAGTGAAAGCAAGTTGAAACAATACCTGGGCTGTATGCTCTGTGCACTTATCAGGGAAGATGACAGACACATCACCCTTTCCCAAAACCCTCCTTCATCTTTCCCTAACCCTGCTCATTGTGTGCAGTTAATTATCTTTCCTGAGACGCTCTTTAATTCCAGTGGAGGGCATAAAAGCTGGCTGTAATAATGCAGCACATCCCCATAAAGGCAGGAAGAGAAAGAGAGAGAGAGATTTCAGTTCCTCAATAATTCCAGCTTCATAGTGGGTGACAAATCACTCACTCAATTCTTGGCTGCCAGCTGATGGGATTATCCTAAATAGGCTCTGTGAGGCAGCGTTTTTATGCACACACTCGTCCAAATTAAGTGATAATCTTGTTGGTGCTTGAATTAAATAACAATGTGGGGATATCAGGCACTGATCACTTCAAACAACAACAAATACCAATCCGGTATCTTATTAATCATTAAAATTAGCCCTGTGAAAACAGCAGATCCTCAGCTTTTATGAACTGGCATTTCTCCCCTGAAATCAGTGGCATTGGATTAATTTTCTGCTGCTGGGGGGGGATTTGACCCAGTATGTTTTTATATTATTGTTAAATGTTACATTAGGGCTGGCACTGTGTTTAGCCTTTGTAGAGAGAGATGTGCATCAAAGAAAATTACCATTATGATGGATTTCATTGTGAACTCACTTCCTTTTTGTGGTGTTTCAGTTAATTTTTAACATTATTCATTCAAAAGTGGAACATACCTGGGACAGAGAGAGGTACAAAGCACAGCATGGTGTTGTAAGAAATATATTCTCTAATTCTCTGATTCTATGATATGTGACAGAGTTATTCTCTCTTAGGCACCCATACATTATAGGAAAGGGCAAAACTCCCCTGTGTTTCTCAGCCATGCTATGAAGCAGAAAATAATATTACCCATGGAGGCCTCCATTATAAAACAAACCCTTAAAGAGCAAAGAAATTATTTTCTCTTAAGGATTCCGCTTTGGGTTCTAATTATCACAAGTTGGCAAGTTAACTAAGTTCTTTTAATGGCCCATATTGCACAACAGAAGCCTACAGGAAACATTAATGCATAATAACTGAACTATTTTATATGGATGTTTGGCCTTTTCATAAGTGCTAAGTAAAGGAACTTAGCTTAAAATTATTTCAAGGAGTTTAAGTTACCACACAGTGCATTCCAAGCACCTCTGGGCATCTGATCAGCAGCCATTGTTCACCTCATGATACAGTAATTTTAATTGGGTCATTAATTTGAACCTTCAGCTGGTACATTGTAAGTCAAATTTTCCTCGCCTGGCTCAGGTGCACAGTTCTTTTCAAACTGAAAGAAACAATTCTTGCCAGCACAGGAGGGAAAATTTCTTCTCCTATTAATTTCAATGCAAAATAGGATTCTCTCTTTTCTGCACACCCCAGCACTGTCTGCCCCAGGTCACATCAGGCTCTTGACTACAGCAAGCTGTCACCATTCCCTCTGTTTTGTGAGCCAAAAGCAGAGATGCTGCTCCTGCAGAACAACCTCTGTAACAGCACAAAATTATTTTTTCCCATCCAGTGATTAGTCTCAAAACAACATCGATTCAAAGCTGCTCTCAATGAAGATTTTACTAACAATCCCTGCTTTACAACATGTTCTCATTTCTGGTTTCATTTGTCTAGCTTTAATTTTCTCTTAGTGTCTTCTGTTTTCCCATTCTTTGCCAAACTGTAAGGTTGCCAGAGTCAGAAATTATGTCTCCTATAGGTACTTAGATACAGGACATAAGTTGATAAACATGGTCCATTATATAATTCCTTTCCTTTTAGTGTTTTAAAAAGTTATTAATGTATAAATTTTTATAGTGCCGACTGCTGGTTCTTTTCATTATCATTTTTATGCTATAAAAAAAGCTGCATAAATCTCTCAGTTAATTCACAACACCCATGAATTAATACTAGCAGCCCACTCTGTTTTATTTGGCTTCCTGACTAGCTAGACTGTTGGGTCTGCTATAAATTCAATTATGCAAATCACCCATTGAGTTCATAAGCAAGGAGATGTCCTGGTGCATATGCACCATATTGATGGAGAGCACAGAAGGTGTTACCCACCCTGGGTGTCTTTTCACACTGGTATTTGGAGCTTTCAGCTCGGCTGCCCAAACTATAAAGCTTAACCAATGTGATGTTGTGTCTGGGCTAATTAATCCTGTTTCTCTGTGGAGCTAATTAGTTGGGTTCTCTGATGTGGTGGCTGAGTTATTGTATCACGTTCTGGTTTCTCTCTTGATTTCCTCCAGCTTAGGGATCTCTGTGCCTTTCTTTCAACCATGATATACACACACAGCTAAACATGAAGAAGACCCTGGATAGATATCAGAAAATACATCAGCCATGACCATTAATTAGGGTATCAGGAACTGCTCACTAACCATTTCTGAATGCACAGGAAAACCTTTCTATGTCAAGATCTTAGAAATTTTAACCAGTTCCCCACGTCTAAATCAGTGGCAAAACCAGACTCTAACAGAAAAACAAACAAACAAAACCCAAATCAACCCACTAAAAACCAGGTCATTTAACCAGAAAGAAAAGAGCTGGCAGAAGTTCTGGGAAGTGGCTGGATCATTAACCCCAGTCATGGCTAATTGCCTGAAGACCATCACGAGTAGTTAACTGGATGAAGCTTCCTCAGTTCTTTACCCCCAGATTAGAAAGACAAAAGAGCGGGAGAGTTTTAGGAAGAGGACTGGAGGATAAGAGCATCATATTCCTGAAGAATCTTCACTCCTTGCTGGTCACTGTGAGAAGAAAGGGGAGGAGATTTTCAAGGGCCAACTTTCCTTCAGACAGATAATCTTCTTGGGTATCTTCTGCGGGCAAGAGAAAGAGGACTATTATTTTTTTCCACGAGAAAACTGAAAGAGATGAAAAAAGCTCCTGCTTTCCATCAGGTTCTGGAGAATCCACCTGCCTTTCTGGACTAGAGTATGAAGATAAAAAGCCCCAAATCTCTGTGCTAAATATTCTCCTTGCTGAAACAAAGCGGTGTGAATGTTTGACACAGGTCTCATTGGGAACAGGAACCACTCTCATTGCACTGCTACCCAAGGCTCTGGCCCTCCTGGCTCAAGAGCTGTACCATGCAGCTGCCATGGGATTTAGATTGTCCAGCTTCACAGTCCTCACATGATATAACCTTCTTATCTATTGGTGTATGAGTGCAGCTTGTTCTTAATTTTAGAAAGGAAGAGGAGTAAAAGGTCTGAAGACACTGGAATGCTCTGAACCTCCAAACCCTCACTGAGGAGAAGACTCAGGAGAGGTTTCATTATTGACAGGGAAAAAAAAGGAGCATTGAGTGAAAGAATCTTTAATCTTTTCTTTTCTTTTTTTTTTTTTTTAAATCCCAGTTCTCCAAGCATCCAAAATAACAGAAACTGTCACTGCAAGCTTCAAAACTTCAGCAGACCTGAAGGGATGATGCATTTGCCCAAAGAAGCCTTGCAAACCACCTGACATTCCCCTGTCACTCAGAAGTGACAGTATCTTTGACAGCTCCACAAATCCCCTTCACACCTCCATTGCTACACCCTTCTGAGCTGCTTTCAAGGCCCAGGACTCTGGTGAAGGGTGTATTTGTCTGGAAAATGAAAATGACCTGCCATGAACATGTTTGGTTTTGGGAAGCTGCACATGTCATGCTGACAGTAGATTGAAAGAGATCCCTGTTGAGTTTTGGATTCACGAGGTTGTGGTTTCCTTGAAGCACTTTATATCTGGGTAAAAGCACAACTCCCCTGAAGCAAAGTGCAAAATACTTGAACTAGTTGGAGTTGTCATGTCTGGATAAAAGTTTGTTTCCCAGTGGGGGGGAATCTTTGGGGTAGATTCTGATGGCAAGACAACTTTTTTAATTGATGTTTGGAGAGGAATCTGGAATGATTTGCTGGATGACTTGCTGGGATGACTCATGTCCAGCAGGAAACAAGGCAGTGATAAACTCAGATGATGCTGTGGGAGGCAACATGCTAAAACCTCATTATGAACATCATTCTTTTAACCAGTTTTATGATGCAGAACAGAATACAAGTTATTGCAATCATTTTTCAGGGAAGGGCAAATAAGGATTAGGGCAGGATGTGCTTTCAGGCAACTTCCCCTTCCTTATGTAGAAAACCTGAGGAGTCATTTTTAAAAGAACCTGAACTCAGAGCAATCCAGTTCTTGTCTACATCTGGAGTGTTCTGGAAACCTTAAAAGGAATTAGTCAGTTGGCCCTTCTTATTATTATTATTTGAAGTGGTTGGTGGTCTATGAGGTGTCAGTTTTAATGTGACTTACAAATACAGACAAGCTGCTATGATTAACAGGGACAGTAAGAGTCCAAATCCATGACCAATCCATGAAGGGAAGGATCCCAAGAATCCTTGTGTTTAGTTCCCTACCTTTCACATTCATGAGGACCTGTGAAGGTTGATTTTTGACGGATTTCAGATGCTCAGCAAGCCACTCTATCACTCAGCAGGGTGGGGAGGGGGAGAAAATAAGACGGAATAAAAAACATGGAATTTTTTCCACCGGGGGGTGAAGATTGCATTGGTTTTGGCTGAGATGGATTTAATCTTCCCCACAGCAGCCCCCCAGTGCTGTGCTGTGTGTGTGTAAATAGAAAGGTGTTGGAATCACACTAGTGGTGGAGTTGTTGCTGAGCAGTGCTGGCACAGCTTCCAGGCTGTCCCTCCAACATTCCCACCTCACTACCAAGCTGGGGTTTGGCATGATCTTGGGAAGAGGCATAACCAGGACAGATGACCCAAAGGGATGCTCCAAAACATTTGAGCTCAGCAATAAAATCTAATAGAGGAGGAGGAGGGGTCATGCTCCTTACTATGACCTTTGTCTTCTGGAGCAGCACCTACATTTATGAAGCCCCCAGGAGGAGACTGGACATCTGCTGATGTGAGGGAGATAATAAAATCTTCCATTTTCCTTTGCATCCACACACAACCTTTGCTTTTGATTTATTAAACAGCTTTTATCTTGGCCCACAGGTTTTATTCCATCTTATTTTCTCCTCTCCATCCTGCTGAGAAGGGGAGTGATAGAGTGCCTTGGTGGGCACTGGTATCCAGCCAGTGTCACCCCACCACAAGATTATTATCAGCTTCTCCTCTGGTTTAATTTCCTCAAGGCTAAACCACAACTCCATCCATCTTTGCTCTTTGACTGTGCAGTTTTCTCCCTGATTAAGGAGTGTTGGACTCACAGTTATTAGATAATCAATGAAAGAGATGTTTATAAGCTATGATTTACATAACGTATTTTGTGCATCTCCTTGGAGTTTAGATCACTAATTAGAAATTAGATTCAGTTCCTTGACCGTGAATGGATGGGAGCTACTCCTGCTGGAAAACAAAATCCCTCATTATATCAAATAAATCCTATCTATGTTCTTCTGAATTCTGTCTTTATTCCACTATAAATTATGGATTACCTGAGTGGGGATACAAGAAGGATCTACATTTTTGCATCACCAGTTGACTCAGATCCTATTCATTTATTTGCCATTCCTGCTGTTTTATATATATATATATATATATATATATATATATATATATATATATATATGGAAAATTTTAGAGGTGTCAATATTACTCATGGTATCTTTTAATAATCATGGCGTGTTTTGTTTGAAAAACAGGGTTTCTTACTGAAGAAAACAATTCTGTAGGGGGAAAAAAGTGAGAAGAAACCTTATTAGATACCTATAATTTGTTCAATTTTATGAGGGCTCTGCCTTTCTGATTTTCATACACGGGCTCTTGATGTTCACCAGATAGCTGTGCCCTTGATATATGTAAAATTAGCAGCAAGATATGCATAGGAAATTCTTTAAAAGTACTCATTAGGCAGTCATTGCTCCCCAATTATGCTAATGAATCAGTAGAAATGTGAACTGATAAATGAGGACTGCACTTTTAGGTGAAGCTGCCAGAAGTTCTGGGCTGGGGGGGGGACATTTTAAGGCAGTGAAAAAGTGATGGAAGAACTGTAGGAGTGTGGTGATGTTTAAGGCATGTTGCATTTTAGCAATAAAAACTAAGACACTTGTTTGCTTGGGAAATTAAATCAGGTAATTTCAGCAGGAAATTGGTTAAATAGAGTGTAATGGAACTGTCCCCAGTAGTGGGGATTGTGGGTGTAACACGATGCTGGTGGTTGTATTTATAGGGGTTTTAATGGGACCTTGTAAAAACAGAAGGAGGTGGAAAACAAGCCACAGACAAATATATTGAGGAGAATTTTGCTGCCTTTAGCTATCCAAAATTTAGATGACTAGTCTAAACTAGGCTCTTAGGCACCCTCAATCAACTGTGAAGAGAGACAGATAACTTGCAGAGAGTGATTCATTCCATCTTAAAAGGGTTGTTTAAATTATCTGCACAAAAATGCCTTCCAGACGTACCTAGAAGTACCTTTCTCTTTCCACTGCCAATAAAAGAAACCTTATCAACTAGATCAGACTACATATTTAGGCTCTGAACAGCCATCCTTAGATTTTAAGTGGTGTTTGGAATTTACCTTCAAACCTGAGCAGGGCTGTGATTTAAGGTCTCAGAAATACTTCCAAGTTGTTCTCCTGGTGATGAGTATTTGATTAGAGAAGGCTGGAAATTTCCCAAGAGGATTTTCTTCCTCTTCAGATGCATAAGAGGAACATGGTTCACAAAAAAAAAATTATAAAAAAAAAAATAAATAAAAAAAAATAAAAATTTATGAGGGCAGTATCTAAATAAAGAATATATACTCTTAGCCTAATCTTGAAATACACTTTAAAAAAGAATTCACGGGGAGAAGAGCACAAGGTTTGGCCATAAATCGGTCTGTTGCCTCTTTATTTGCATTCTGCTCTCTATATACTTTTTTTTTCACAGGTGTAACAACATAAACCTGCATCCTGATGCAGGGAAAAGAATAGGAATTACCTCCAGTCAGGTGTGAGAGTTTTCATTTATCTTCTTTCTAGTCTAATATCTGGGTCCCTCGGGTTGTGCTGCTTCGATGCAATTGCTCTAACACAACACTGACTGTCTGTATTTCTGTCTCTTTTATAGACTGAGTAACCCTCCATGGATTCCTCTGTGAGTGGGATTTCACTGTTCCAATGTGTAACTAAAGCAGTCAGCCCAGGCTGCCTGCGAAATCAAAGGTGATTAAATCAATATAATCAGTGTGTATGGTGGTAAGACCTGTGCTGCTGTGGCAAGGACTTCCTTAAAAAAAAGGAAATATGCTCCATAGTTTTAATAGAAGGAGGAAAAAAGTATTTGGAGAAAACAAGCAGTCTGCAAATGTTTGTTATTGTTCCTTCTTTCTTCATTCTGGGGCACCTGCCTTATGAACTGTAGTTTAAGCTCTCAAATTACCTCTGATGAATAAATTCAATTTCTTTTCGGAGTCTGTGAGCTTAGAAGTGCAACTTCCCCACTCAAGTCCCCACCAAACTCCCCCTTCCCAAACAGAGAAGATGCAAAGGAGGTAAGGGAGGTTTCTCACTTTTAAGTGTGATCAGGGAATCGCAGGATGGTTTGGGTTGGACGGGACCTTAAAGCTCATCCAGTTCCAACCCCCTGCCATGGGCAGGGACACCTTCCACTAGCCCAGGTTGCTCCAAGCCCCATCCAACCTCCCTTGGACACTTCCAGGGATGGGTATTCCACAACCTCTTGACCTCTCTCATGATATAACCTACTCCAAAAAAAACCCAAACAAAGCACAGTAGTCTAAAAATATCTGTAGTACAGAAAAACAATACAGAGCCAAAGATTTTTGGAGGGCACTGGATATGTTCATTCAAAAAAAGTATCTTCGCAGTTTTCTGATAGAATATCCATGCAGAAATTTTTTTGTATGAGTTTTGGAAAAAAACTTCCTTTTTAATCTTTGCAA
The DNA here is from genome assembly GCF_036250125.1 of Pseudopipra pipra. Classification (NCBI taxonomy): domain Eukaryota; kingdom Metazoa; phylum Chordata; class Aves; order Passeriformes; family Pipridae; genus Pseudopipra; species Pseudopipra pipra. The sequence goes on along the minus strand of NC_087549.1, from coordinate 152,326,981 downwards.
GCTCTGTACAGAGGCTCAAGTGTTGAGCCTTTCGTAATCTGCAGTTTTCCACCATTATCTGCCAGAACAATTGAAGAGAAATGGCTATTTTTGTCAAGCAATTGTCAAAAGAATATATGTATTATTTCAATCATGTGTAGTACGTGTTTATTGCTGAGATGAACAAGCTTCAAATGTTCCTGGTAAAACCTCTTTAAATGGCATGTTTGAGGATGGCAGCTCTTTACCAGCTGACACAAATCAGAAGGGAAAATAAAAAGTATAAGGATTTTTCAACAAAATAGAGGGGGGAAAATCCATATTTTACATCATCATCTAGCTGAAAAAATGATAGTATGGCCTAGCACAAAATAGCATAATAGTACCCCAATTTTTGCTCTAATATTTTATCTTTAATGTATTGTTAACTACAGCTAATGGCTTAATCTGAATGTAGAATAAAGAGGGGGAAAAAGAGAAAGTAGGACTTCTTTCAGGCCACTTCTGAAAATGAAGGAAAATGGATTCTTTAAGTTGGTCTTATTACACCAGGCACAGTAAAAAGGGGGATGAAAAGAATTTAGGAGGATGTGTTTAGTTCTGACATGGAAACTTTCCCATTAAAATTTGTACTTATTTCATCAGCTGGTCAAGACAAGGATTAATGAACAAAAAATGACTCTGCCTTCTGTGCCTGAATCTGTGAGAAATGCTTTGTATCACCAATGAGGGTGTTGTTAGGGGAAAAAAATATTTAATCCAACACTGAGTGTTAATGCTGGCATTTGGATGCACTTCCCTGCTCTGGGACAGAGTCTTATCTTGCCAAGAAGGTGTCACAGAGCTCCAGCCAATATTTACAGCTGTTCACAGGTGGGAGCCACCACGAAGCTGGTTGGGTGGGACTCACTTCACACACATTCCAGGGTTTGCAGAACAGGGGCAGGAATCAGATCCAAGTGCAGGTGAGTGAATGGGAGGCTGAGGGTCGGGTTCTGTATAAAGACAGCACAGTTTGGCAGCTCTATTCCAGTTCCTCGTGCTGTGAGCATCGAGAATCATGGAATGGTTTGGGTTGGAAGGGACCTTAAAGATCATCTCACTCCAACCCCCTGCCATGGGCAGGGACACCTTCCACTAGCCCAGGTTGCTCCAAGCCCCATCCAACCTGGCCTTGGACACTTCCAGGGATGGGGCAGCCACAGCTTCTCTGGGCAACCTGTGCCAGGGCCTCATCACCCTCACAGGGAAGAATTTCTTCCAAACATCTAATTTAAATCTTCTCTCTTCCAATTTGAAGCTCCCCCTTTTCCCATCACTAAAGTCCCTGAGGATCTAGTGGTGCTGAAGTTGTCCTGAAGTATCTGGGGTGTCTTCCAGTTATGGCACTGGATCCACAGAATATCCTTGCCAAACCAGCACTGGGTAGGCTGACCCAAGCCATGGAATAATTGTACTCCTGGATAACAGTGTTTAGCTCCAGGTGTTCACTAACTGCAACAGGAGCTACACAGGGGAGCCCAGCTCACACAGGAAAACTTACACAGACAATAAACTATATAGGAAACTAAATTTATATAGGAATATTTCAATTCTAGGAGGTGGATTTAGCCCCCTGAGCATTGACAACCTCAATTCTGATTCCTAAAGACACTAGGACATCCCATAGCTTAACTAATTAAGCAGATTAATCTGGTACAGCAGACCTGTTCCCCTCTGCAGAGGCAACTGGAAGCCAGCCTAGAGTTGATAACACATTTAAAATTACACAGGGTATTTATGTTTAAGCATCTAAATTATATGTTACATGGTTAAGGATTTAAATATTTCCAAAAATTTTGTTTTTATGTCTTGATTCAGCTGGGCAAGCACAGGATTATGGCACAGCCTGAGATGCCAGTCTTTTGTTGACTGGACTTCAGTATCTCCTGGCATTGTTTCCCTGCAGGGACACAAACAATGTGCTCTTAAGTGCAGATGATGCTTTTTAACTTGAAGAAAAAAAATCATGGTGACTAGAGGCTTGATATAATGACCTTTCTTTGATTCAGTTTTAGTAAATTGCCTCCTAAACCCTCTTTTTAAAAGTATTTTTCAGCTAGGGGAAAAAAATTGCCAAAAAAAATTGTCAATTTTCACATTCTTGTTTTTACTGAAGAACAAGAAAATAAAAGCAATAAAAGCCTTTAAGGAGCTCTCTAAACACCATCAGAAAAGATCAAAATGCTGGGACTCACTGATTATCCCTGAGATCCAGAGTCAGTTTTCTTTCCCACATTTTAAAAAATTCTCAGATTTTTTTTTCTGTAAATAATAATGTTCTTTTGGAATGGTACATTCTTTTCTCCCAGAATTTATATTCACAGCCTCTGAGAAAGCCATGGGAATCTGCAAAGAACAGAAAAATCTGATAAAGAACATTGAAGACCATTGAATAGTCTTTTTTCCCCTTATTATACATTAAATCAATGTCATGGTACCCTGATGCTCTTCACTGTCATTGAAAACTGGAAATAAACTCTTCCACTCTTTGAAAGTTAAACTTATCCCATATAAATATCCATATTCTTTGGTTTTTCAGTGGCAAGTTACTTTAAAATGAGATTTGCAGAAAGGAATCTGCTTATAAGAAACTGGTTGGGATTGGACAGCAAATATCCAGGTTGTTTTCTTTGGCTAAAAAATTCCCATTTATGTGGCTCTGTGTACGTTCACCTCCTCACAACCACTTTCTACAACACTGCTATGGCTGCATAAATTTTTTCCCCCTCTTATTCCAATATTTCCTCTGAGGAACTTTTCCAGCTCCTAAGAGAGAGATGTTATTGGTTTTCCAGAATTCCTTTGAGCATCACTGAAGGACCCTGCCACGATTATCCCCATGTTGATCCCGCTTGGCTGGAACAGAGCTGTGCAATCCACATCTGTGTATAAATTATTCAGAGCCTCTTTATTGCTTCATGAGGTAAATGTGAGAACATCAGTTGGCAGAGATCAGCTGAACTCAGTTTGTTCAGGAGCTGTATTAAAAACAATATTTCAGTGCTAAACCATCACAAGACTTTCACAACACAATCTTTAAACTCCGTCAGTAGCAACAAATGCAAAACTTCTCCGTAATTCATGGTATGGGGAAAGTTTGGAGATGCAAAATTTAATTACCTGCACTAAATTTAGCTGGGAAATCAGGTTAATTACCCTATTTTAAGGTACCTTGGAGAAAAAAAAGCAAATAATGGTTAAATAACACAGAGTGGTAACTAAAATTAAAGTCCTGTGAAAAGTTCAGCTGTGTTTAATGGCCAGGTCCTGAGTTCACACCCTTTGTGAAGGCCATTCCAGCTCCACTGGGAGCTTTCACTTCCTGCTGAGGAGTTTATTTTTATTAATATTTTTATTGATATTGTAAGAGTTCTTCACCTCAGTTAGATACCACAGCTGATGTGGAAGATAAGTAGTGAAAAACTTGGTTTGGTTTGGTTTTTTACCCACCTCTCCCTCAAAAATACAACATTCATTAAGGACAAACCTTAAAGTGGGTCCTTTAAAGGTTATAGATGGATTTTTCTGGAAGCACAAATTACCTGAGCCTTGGATTTTGGTTAAGTCTTCCTGCAGTAATTAAAAGCAGCTGCCCTGAGGGTGTGTCTTCCCCAAGAGCAAATCTGCCTGTGTCCATGGACAGAGCTGCAGGAAGACTCTCTGGGATGTCCTGGAGAGCTAAAGCTAAAAAACAACAAGCAGGGATAAAGGCAGTAAGTAAAAAAAAAAACAAACAACAAAACAAACCAACCAAACAAACAAACCACCACAAAAAAAAAAAAGAAAAAAAACACACTAATTTTCCTGCTATTTGGGCAACAAATGGAGATAAAAGTAGTAAGAACACAAAAAACAAACAAACAGAAAAACACATACACAAAAACAAACAAACAAAAAACCAAACCAACCAAACAAACAAAAAAACAAACAAAAAAACCAAACAAAACCAACACACCAAGCAATGTTTCTGATCTGTTGTTTATCAATGCACACTGTGCTCCTAGAACTTGGGGAAATTATCACAGCAGGGAACACACTTTTTCAACAGAAAAGAAAGGGAAAACTGACATTTTGAAGTTGCAGAGGGAGAAATCAAAAAAAAAGGGTTTTTTTAAGTTATTAGAGTTCTTGGATTTTCGGGATGATGCAACACTTGCAGCTTCATGAGCTTCCTGTAAAGCACCAAAAACACAAGTACAAGAGCTACATTAAAAACCAATTCCATTGACTAGTAATTAAGAAATTTAATTAGGAAGGGAGGCTCCCATTATTTGCCCTTCCACATTTACAGGTAATAGGAGGAGGTGCACTAATCCAGATTACTGAAAGGCTAAGGAATGTTTTTCCATCCAGAAAACAGTGAGGTCGTGATGATTAATGAGCTGAAATGTAAGAAACCGAGCACTTCACTGCCCATATGACTTTATAGCCAGGTATTTTCCCATCAGCAGGCACTTCCAGGCTGCCACAAGTCTTGAGGAGCAGCAGAGAGGATATTTAAGGAACTGATTGATGGGCTTGGAAATCTAAAGTGGTGCCCATTGCTTACAGCCTCCTGTGCACGCACTGATCACACTGGAAGGAGAAAAGAAAAAAGGCAATTTTGAAGCTCTAAATAAATTTTATTTACTTTGCTTTCTCACTTTTTCCCATTGAGGTTCTATTTACTAATTTGAAAGGAGAAGGGATCTCTAACAGCACTAAAGGACTGGAATATCTTACAAAACAGAGTTGATCTGTGCATGGTGAAAATAGGAATCCCTGCGATTTTAAGAGGCCATTCTTATTGCTGTGCAGATGCAACCCTATTAGAAGACTCTAAAGTGTCACCAGCAATGGATTTGGAAACTGTACACTCTGAGGATTATGATGACAAAAAGGAGTTCATTTTTTTAGAAGAGAATGCCTTGACTGTGCTTAAATGAAATTATTTCAAATTATTTCATCATGCCTACCTGTAGATAAACACAAGGTAAAAAAAGATCTTTCTCTTTTAGGATTGTTGACAATTGCAATAGAAAACTTATTGCTTGTCTTGAATA